>NC_060223.1:4815453-5116918 GCF_907164935.1 Osmia bicornis bicornis
AATACACGTCGAGATACGACTAGACTAGACTTTACGCTTTGCTTCTTATTATTTTTCTTCTTTCTCTGTTTTTATCGTTGATCATCTGAATTAATTAAACGATCAAGCTTCGTCTTTATCTGTACCCGAAACTTTCTAGAAGACGGTCATTTTTTTGAAATGGTTATGTTTGATCTAGAATGACTCTTAAATGTAAAGAAACAGCTCGGGCTGCACGGATGTTGCAAGAATTTGAGGAAATGTTTTAAAAAGGTTTAAGGTGTGGGATTAAATAAGATTTCTTGGTGATACGATATTATAAATCTGAAGGGAAATTTGAAATATTATTTAAACTTTTTTTTTTATAATTTATTATCTGATATTAACACGAGGATTAATAGACATCACAAAATATTTCTTTTAAAGGAAATAAAATAACTTTTCCGGAAATAATAATATATACTTACCGAAATTTCCGGGAAATATTTTGTTTCGCATAAAAGCGGACGTGATGCAAGGAAACATTCTAATCAAACATTTTGCAATCTCATGATTCATATAAGGAAAAAAAACTAATTGTCGTTTATTTTCTTGTGATGCACTGTTAATAACCTAAATTAGGTTAGGATATCGTTTGATTAATTTCGTTCCATTCTATTTTGCAACGAGGCTAGAATTAAGTAGCATAGTGAATTGCATAAAAGCGATGTTAAAATGTAGAAACAGCGTCATTGAACGAGCGTGGACAAAGATGGCAAAGTTTGACAGAAAATGAAAGTTATTTCACAGCAGTGAAATGCAAATAAATTTAAAATTATGTATTCAAGGAAGTTGAGAATCAATCTTTTATTCATTTTTAATTGGAAGAATTATTCCTTTCATTATTTGATCTTCAAATTGTTCAATTACTTTTAAATGTTTTTTTGCGTATATAGGAATATAGTAATAGTTAATACATATGTTCATGACACTTCTTTTCAAGTTATTAACACGTGTATAGATATGCAAAATTAAGTCACTGATAAGTTGTGATAAAAATTTGAACTTTGTTCATTTCTAAGCAAGTTAATTTTCCTTTACAATTATTTATCTAATGAACTTCGTGGTAATTTGTTTATTTAAATTACACAATTGTAATTGTACAAATTGGATAAGAATAAATTACACGAACAGTGCCGGATTAAGAGGAAGTCTAAGGGGGGTTACAGTCGGGGCCCCATTTTCTAAGGGGCCCTCTACCAACCCTTTATTATTATTAATAAGAATAAAATTTATAAAAAGCCTTTCTAATAATTCTAAGCTTTTATAAGCTCTTACTTACTATGTCAAATCATATCGAATCAAATCCTTTTTATTGTTTAATTTTATTTAGAATAAATTTCAATTTTTGAACCAAGGGGCCCCTCAAATATTCAGAAAGCCCTGGTCCCCGGAAATTTTAATTAGATTCTGCGCATAAATATGACAATCGTAAGAAATTTGTTGAGCTCGAAAGTGTTCTAGTCATATGAATCACAAAAGGATTCTGTAAGTGGCCACGAAGAGATCAGACAGGACGAGAGGGAAAGCGTACTCCTTTCGGCTTTTACTTTACAACGCGCGACACTGTTTTGCGTTTCGTGCAGAACAGAGAAAGTAAAAGTAACCCATCGTTGGAAGCTGGTTTCTTCCATCATTCGCTTTCGTTCTCTCCGAATGTTTCGCGGCTTTAACGAGCTCCTCCGCCACATTTTCAGACAAAACATTTATGATAGTTTCACTCGAATGTTTAATTTTTTACTACTCCTTGAAAGAAATTCTCCTATGGCACTTTTATAAGTTTGGATTATTTTAAATATCATTCAAATGTTATTTTTTATTTTTTATAAACAGCGCAGTAAAAATTTATTTAGACAAAGTTAATTAATAAATATCATAAAGTACAATTTCTTTTTAAATAAGGAATAAAATAATATTTCATTTGGGTTAGATTTTTATTAAATTTTATTTAATATTTCTTGACAAATTGTTTACAAAAAAAATTACTAAACATTGATGTTACTTAAACGGTGACTATTTTAATGGACATTACACTTATCTTGTATCTTATTAAATATACGAAGAGGAAGTTGCTTGTTAAAGAAGAAAGTTGGAGAAATTGACTTCCTTTTTTTTATTTTTTTAGTTCATTAGTTACGGGGTCTTCCAAGGCCACGTTTATTTTCGTAAATGAAAGCATGTTCTTTTGTTACATAAACCGTGCCGTGTCGAATACATCGAATCAAACAATTCATCTACCGGAAACGGGATGTAACGATGTTCCATGTTTGTTTCGCGTTGTAATTTGAAACGATAAATCAGCATCGTTATGCGAAATTGAAAGCGCCTATTGACTTTGGGTCAATGTTCATGACCTGTATCTTATCAAGTGAAAAGAAAAAGATAAGAATTACATGTGACTTATTTTAATAAATTTGCAATGAAATGTAGTTAGCTTCAATTAATGAAGAGACGTAATTTTACATAAGCAGGGCCGGCCCTGGGGTTAGGCGGATTAGGCGGCTGCCTAGGGCCCCCTAAAGTCCAGGGCCACCCATGGTCCCCCCATAGGTAAATACAAATCTAAATTAGTTATACAAGCTTTAATGTTAATTTTATAAATTTTATTTGAGGAAACTTTTTAAGATGTCATATGTAAAGGGGCCCTTTCTTGGAGCTCGCCTCGGGCCCCCGAAATCTCAGGGCCGGCCCTGTACATAGGTTGAGAACATAACAATTTTTACATAAGGTTAATAAAACTCTCATTAGTAGAGGGATAATTAAAAGAAAAATTTAAAAACGCATAAAAAGGTGTAATGAAAAATTTTTTTGCAAATTTCAATTCATTTCGATTTAAACGTCAATTAAATTTAATTACTCGTATGAATTAATAACAGATTAATGACGAAATTCAAAGTTCATTCTTGAACAATTACTAGCACGTAGAAATGATTTTACGGGTTACAGCAAACGTGAAATGTACTTTTTTTCCAGTGCAGATCTCTCTCAGAAAACGGTGCAAAGTAAACTGTTTAACTGAAAGTCTTAGAAAATCTAGCAATGATTCAGCAGGGTCGTTAGGAATGAACAAAAAAATCAGGGCGTAATACGTAATTGTTGAGGATAATTATTAGGCCTGAACGAGGTTGTGCACTATCGATGGTGCAATTTCTACGTGGTTACTTTCTTTTACATTTTTTTTTTTCTTAAATGGAATTGTGTATAATTGGGTATAAAATACATCAATTGAAGCGTTATTTTATTCTCTATAATAAAGTATTATGTTACTTGGATTGAAAATCGATTAGTTGAAAAGTTAATTTACAAATTTTTTTTTAGGAACTTTGCATTTGAAGCCAAAGTCTGCGCCTTGTTATTCTCTACAAAAAGTGCAAGGGTTCACAATCTTTGATTCCTGACCTCTCTTTTTTTAATGGTAGTTTATTATTTTTTGACTACCTATCACTGCAGTTTTTATAGAATTTAAGTTATCTTTTCCATCCAATTCGTAACATCGTTACGGTATCGTATGCTTATTTGCCATTGCAAACAATTATTTCTTGCAATTTCAGTTTTGATCATATTTAATCATATTATATACAAATTTGCTATTATAATATCAAATAAGCGCGTGTAAATTTATGCTGCCGTAGCGATGTTAATGCGATTACTGGATAATGAACATAATTTAAATTCTGTATAAAGTTCAGCGTATGTAATGAATTATTAATAAATTAATAAACAATACGTAAACAAAAAGAACGAAACTGTCATTAGAAAAGAAAAAACGTTAGAAACCAAGGATTCGAACCGTGGACCTCTAGATTGTGATTTACTGTGACTTATACATATACCACTAAAATAAAAATAAAATAAATCTTTTAAAATGGAATATCACTTCGGTAATATAATTTAAAATTAGATCGATCGATTGTGCTAAAAGTACCCGCAGTTAAAGGGTTAATAACTGAGCGTAACACTTAGTGGCCTCTCCCTAAAATATTTTTTGAACTAATCAATTTTTTATCCAAATACCATAATACTTTATTAAAGAGAATAAAAAGACGTTTCGATTGATATATAGCAAAGCTCACAATTCCACTTCACAAAATTTTATCGGTATAACACCTTATGATACGAAATGGCCTATAGATCAATGTGAACTCTCATTTATGACTTTGGTCCTTTCTCTGACACTTTTATTTTATCCCCCCAACGAGGCACGTGTCAAGTGAAAACCATCAGTCTGTACACTTTAAATCTCTCCAGCCTGAAATTTCTCAATAATCAATCGGCTACCAGATTGCTAGTTTTCAGTTATCGAACCCGTGATTTTCTCTTTTCCTCGATGGTTTGGAAATTTTTAACGAGCAACACCGTTCCCTTTCAAGTATGTCGAATTGCAAAAGCCAAAGGAATCGTACGATATTTTTATGCAACCATTTCCAGCACGTTAGATTTCGTAGAAAGGCGAGCGTTTAGATACAATCGTACCAGTCATCAAATTTGTAATCTTGAAACAGGAACATATCAGGATATAGGAATATAAAAAGATACTTTTAAGAATTTCTTGTAGATCTTGCCTTAGATATTTTTATTAATTTTCATAAATTTTAAATAATGATTGTTTGAAAATGATAAAACAATTCTAAGTTTATAAAATCAAGAATTACATGTTGATAGAAATTAAAATGTTTCACGGATGAAGTGTTCGAAACACGTTTACGATGAATGTAGAATTACAAGATCAAACGTTTCCCGAAGAGATTGATTAACTAAAAATGTTAATTCCCTGAGAAGACAGTCAGATTGCAATCTTCTCACGTTGAGAAAACAGTGTGGTCGTTGGCCAAACCTGGAAACCTTGATGACACGATGGTCATTTATTACCTGATTATCCTTGCGAAAGATACTTGTCAACGGTCCTTTTATAATTTCTGAAAGAATAAGTTTGATTTTTATCACTCCAATTGAAAAGGTCGATAAAGGGTAATTAATCATGTTTTTTATCAGATCGTTTCTAGAAATATATGTACATTTTAGAGGGCATCGAAAACTATTACATAACAACGCGTTTATTAATGTATTTTTAGTGGTCTTAATGGACACGAACGCCGTGACCCTATGCAAAATTAATTACATTACGTACGTACAATATCTTGGGTGAAATATGACGCAAACGTTGAAGGAAAAAAGAGTTTATATAAACTTTCTAAATGTAGAAGCGTGTTGTTAATTTTGAGCTTGTTTTCCCCGGGATAATATTGTAGACTTAATTTGTTTTCATCATTAGGAATAATTGGAATGATTCATGGAATGGTACGAAGGTGTGAAATTAGTCAGCGAGAATCTGAGTCAGATTTAATGGAATCGTGTGAATGACGATATACAGTCGTTCAAGAAAATATTTGAAATTTGTGAAATAGTATTCTGATGTTGGAATTTACGAGCATTAGAATATTAGAATGTTGGAATTTTTGAAGCATTAGAATATTAGAATCTTGTAATTTTGAGGCATTAGAATATTAGAATATTGGAATTTTTGAGTATTGCAGTTATGGATATTAGAATATTAGAATATTGCAATTTTCGAGCATTAGAATATTAGAATCTTGAGGCATTAGAATATTAGAATATTGCAATTTTGAAACATTAGAGTATTAGAACCTTGTAATTTTGAGGCATTAGAATATTAGAATATTGTAATTTTCGAGCATTAGAATATTAAACTTTTGCAATTTTGCAGCATTAGAATGTTAAAATATATGAATTTTTGAGAATTGTAGTTTTGGATATTAGAATATTGCAATTGTTGAGTATTAGAACATTAGAATATTACAATTTTTAAGTATTAGAATATTAGAATACTGTAATTTTGGGGTATTAAAGCATTAGAATATTGCAATATTCGAGCATTAAAACATTAGAACATTGCAATTTTCGAGTATTAGAAAAATTTCTAATTCCTCTTACACGTGAATACTTTCATTCACTGATGTACTAATTACTATTTATCTATCATAGTACATAAACTATTAAATACCTCATAAACATCTTCCAATCATCATCCTAATTCACTGTTCCCAATCATCATCATCTCTGATGTCTTCAATTTCAATACATAGGGGAACCAGTTTGCCCAACCATCGAACGATTATCAGCCACTTCGTTAAACCTCGACGATATCTTATCAGAAATCCTATCTGATATTGATTTATTTTCAAATTTCAAGGCACTTTGTGGATACGAAGGCAACGCCTCCAAAATACGAGGTGGATGTTTCTTCACCGTTTGGTTGTGAAAGGAACTTTTGTTGAGCGAATTTTCTTCTGCCATCCAACCAGGACGACTAGTTCTACCGGTTGGTAGATTTTGGCTAGGTTTGTAATTATCCATTTCGCCAATTACCGGTGTGCTTGTTTGCAGATTTAAAGCGTTCAATTGGAGATGACCAGCACCGATTGGTATGCAATCTTCAGAACCACCTGACTTACTGATGCGATTATTTAGCTCTGCAAGGTGATTATGTCATTTTTCTATTATCTTAGATGTCGTGTTACACAGAGTAGGATATTATTTTAAATAATTTTCTGACAGAAATTTCGTCTAAAGCAATGATATCGAAGAATAAGAAAATAAAAATAAAAATTCAATTAGTTGTTTGAAACTAACAGGAAAAATCAAATTTTATTTAACTATGTATATTAATTCATAATGATTTATAAAATTTTAAGCAAGACTTAATTTTTATTTATATTATACTAATATTTGAAATAAAAACTTTATTTCTTTAAATTGAATATTATTCGCTATCTTCAAATAATTTTCATTCTTTGAAAATATGTATCAGAAGATTATT
Organism: Osmia bicornis bicornis; assembly: GCF_907164935.1. Classification (NCBI taxonomy): domain Eukaryota; kingdom Metazoa; phylum Arthropoda; class Insecta; order Hymenoptera; family Megachilidae; genus Osmia; species Osmia bicornis. The sequence continues at coordinate 4,822,310 of NC_060223.1, forward strand.
TAAAATAATCTACTCTTCAAAATTTTATGTCACAATTTTCTAATTAATTATATCAACAAATGATCAAAACCAAATATACCTAAACTTACCGAAAGTCTTTGCTTGCCTAACATGAGCCAATAACTTGTCAATTCTACTCCGCCGGAAGTACGTGTCCACAATGTCCAATTTCTTGGTATCCTCCTGCTCGCTGCTTTCCTCGTTATCAGCCTCATTCCCAATCTCATCCTCGTTATCCTTACTATTGTTATTAAGATCAGGCTTGGAAGGCACAATGGTATAAGGCGTATTATCCTTTGGTACCAAGGAAGGTGGCGGAAGCGGTATGTGCGGGGAGACATCCGGTAACCTCCAACGTCCCAATTCGTCACACCAGGTTGCAGCTGCTCTAACAGCAGCGACGTCGCGCAATGGACAACCCGGTCGAAGATGAGGAACCATCGAGTCGCATATTTGCGAGGTGAGTAATTCTCTTCGTAAAAGATCGCGTCGTTCAGCGTCCCAGGAAGCTTGGAGATCGGCGGCTTCCGCTTCCAGTTGCTTCACACGCTTCGCCATCCGCTTCAAAGCGTCCTCCGTTGACCTGGAAGAGAACATAAATTCATTTAACACGGTGCAGGAAGAAATTCTTTCTACATCACCAATTTCAAAAATTCTTCTGCAATATATGGTAAAAGTTGGGTAAGTACCCGGGCAGATCCATTGGATAATCATCCCCAGCACTCAGGGAAATTCCCCTTGAAAAACTGGGAAGCTGGAGCAGTGAATAGTTTAATCTGATCTGAACTGGAATATTGAAGGCATTTTTTGATTTTTGATTTTTTTTTAAATGAAACTTTTGCTAATGTAATTGAGCTTCTTCTGATTAAAACGAGACCAAACACTATACTAGTTTGATTTAATTTTAATTAGAAGAAGAGTTTTAATTAGATTCTAATTTTAGAATTAAATTAAATTAGAATTAGATTCTAATTTTAGAATTAAATTAAATTAGAATTAGATTCTAATTTTAGAATTAAATTAAATTAGAATTAGATTCTAATTTTAATTAGAATTTTAATTAGAAAGTTTCATTTAACAGAAATAAAAAATAAGAAGGTTTTATAATTAAATTAATATTGTCTGAGCAATATGTTTTTCTGGGTTCCTCTGATTCTCAGACCTCCCTGTCGTTTTCTAAATTCGGCAACACTCAAACACTTAGTCCCAGCCGAAAAGACACCCCCGTTTCATAACTGCCCGCATTGGTTCCCGATTTCCGGGTAGTTATCCAACATTTACTGTGCAAGACGGACCTAAGTTGCCCATAGACTTGGAAGACACTTCCATTGCCCTCCTGGGCGCTGGACTCCAAAGCCGAAGCAAGAGCTTCAAGTTTCTTCCTCCTCTTCTCTCTTCTTCTTCTCAGTTCCGTGTTCCCTTGTTCCTCTCCGCCGATGGTCAGCTTCTCCAACCTCTTCAGCACCTCTTGCATCGCTGCTTCCCGTTTCTTTCTTCGCCGCTCCTCTCGTTCCAGGTCCTGCTCGTCCATCGAAGGCGGAGGAACAGGCTTGGGGCTGACAGTCTTAATTGCACCAGCTTCGTAATGGATCTTAAGCGCCTCCAGTTCCTCTCGGAGCTTCTGAGCGGATAGATTAGAATCTTCGCATTCTTTCTTCAGCCTCTCGACCTCTTCCGCGTATTCGACCTCTTCCCTCTGCATCCTGGTCTCCTCGTCGTCGGTTTCATCCTTCACGGAGGAGATTATCTCTTTGACGATCGTTTGATCGTTCGATTCGAGCATCTTCTTTAATCGTTGCAATTCTAATTGATACTGTCTTAGCAGAGCGTCCTTCGGGTCCTCGTTGATCACAGGCTTGTTTTTTATGCATCGCGCTCTGGCCGCGTATCGCAGGGTGCTCAGCGTCTCTTCGGCGTCGGCGTCGCTGGGACTTACGCAGGCAATCATCAGGGTTCTCGCGTTGCCGCCCAGACTGTCCCTTAGGAGTCTTGTCAGCTTGCTGTCTCTGAAAATGAATATTTAATTAATTGTTAATGATTTTTTATCTTATTTTTCATCCCCTGTTGGACAGGTATATGGATACCTGATATGAACAACATTGTAATTGGTTTATTTAGCGATTTACAATTTTTGGATTCTATTTTTTATATCTGCTGTTTGTATTTGTTAGTGTAATAAGAATTTAAGTAGGATAATGTATACAGTTGTTAATCTCTATGCATTATAATGAGTTTTTTAAATTTTGGACGGCGGACCAGGGAGAGACTCCCAAAACGGAGAGAGTCACAATTTTAATTGCTAAATCCCACGCTGTTCTTTTAAAAATTATTAAATAATACTTTATAATTAAAATTACAGAAAAGGGTTAATCATTATACAGGAGTCAATAACTGTATACGTTACCCTATCATTTTTTTCTTATTTTTCTAAGTATTCAAAACACCTATTGATCAAGGACATGAAATAAATTTTAAAAAGAATTCTCCAATTGTAGATAAAAATGAAAAATGAAACTTTACCATTTAAATAAAAATTTGTACGAAGTAACAAACTATTGGAGATAATCAATTCTTTATCAATACCTACAATGTTTTTAAGACCATATGTCAGAAAATGTAAATTTACAATGTTTCATCTTTAGCATAATAAATAGTTCCTAAGTATAGATCCTAGACAGCAAAAAGATAATTTTTTAAAATTCCTTTGTAACAATAGTTACAATATTATTTAAATCACGTGTCAATATGTAGTTACACCATTGATCTACAACACTTTGCTCGATAGTACCTATAGGGCACGTGTCTTCCTTGGCCAGCCGCCAAGGCGCTAATTACATTCCCCAGCGCCGAAAGACTCAAATTAATACTGGCTGCTTCTTTCAGACGATCACCGGTGGCCCCGGTCCTCGCTTGCCTCTCGGAACCGGCCAGGTCCACCAGGTGCAATCTACCCCTCTTCACCGTGTTCTCCGTCTTGCTGTCGTCGTTAATAGCCAACGTCTCCAAGGACAATGTAAGTACAGCATGACTTCTCGAACTGGCAGCGTTCATTTTCGTAGCCGCGGCAGCTCTTCTTCTGTCGCCCTGTTCCACCAGACGGGCGCATTCCGCGGCATCCTTAACGGTAACCTCTCTCAAACCACCGGCCACGTAAGTCCCTCGGCTAGGATCCTCCTTCAGGGTCAGAAGGTCGCCGATGCCGTCTTGGAGCAGGTCCCTCAGTCGCTCGTTGTAGATCTCCAGATAACTCAGCAGCGCCAGGTACCTCATCTCCGAGCTGGCCGTCGACGTCGCCTCGAAGATGTGGTCCAAGGTGCGTTCGATGAACCCTCGCATCGTGTGAGACTTTCCGCAGCCCGTTTGACCGTACGCGAACACCGTTCCATTGTAACCGTCGAGAACAGCCTCCACGATCACGGAGCCCACGTTCTCGTACACGGTCTCCGTGCTGGCTTCCGGTCCGATGGCTGCGTCGAACTGGTACACCTTGCCGCTTCCGGTACCACCGGTTGGACCCTCCAGGGTGCAGCATTTCGACGGTGAGTCGATCGTTATTACGTTCTATAAATATGAGGATTAATGAATTTTGAAGATGAAGCACTGTTCACTATTAGGATAAGTTCCATGAGAATAATGCAGTCTGATTGGTCGCGCCCTACTTTTTTTATTTATTAATAGTATTATTGCTTCTTTATTGGCTCTAGAACAAATTTTAGCATTTTCTTTTATAAATTATTCATATTATTTAAATTCGAAATCTTTTATTTTTTTGCATCTACTAATTAAGTTCGTGTAAAACTTAATGGGAAAATCAAGTTAAAAACATTTACGATCCTTCTGCGATCCTAAGTTAAAAACATTTTAGCATTTTCTTTTATAAATAATTCATCTTATTTAAATTCGAAATCTTTTTTTTTGCATCTACTAATTAGGTTCGTGTAAAACTTAATGGGAAAATTAAGTTAAAAACATTTTAGCATTTTCTTTTATAAATCATTCATCTTATTTAAATTCGAAATCTTTTATTTTTTTGCATCTACTAATTAGGCTAGTGTAAAACTTAATTGGGAAAATTAAATTAAAAAATTATTAGCAGTTTCTTCTATAAATCATTCATCTTATTTAAATTTTATTTCTTATTTAAATTTGAAACTCGTGTAAAACTAGGGGGGGGGGGGCAGTCCATGGATGCTTAGTGAGCAATAGATACGGTGAACTCTCGCTATATTGCCAAAACTCTATCAATTGACAATATAGCGAGAGTGTACTGTATTTGCAAAAAGGGTTAAATTTTGAATTGTTTTTAAATATTTTTTTTTAGAGGAATTAAACTTTATCACCTTGAGATACATTCAATTTGAATGGCTTTTTCCACAGTTATTATGATAGTTAATCAATTGCATTCTGAGAAATGTTGTGCAGCGTTGCAATAACATCGAACACATTAGCAAAAACGTGTTCATTATTTGTGGCATCGCTTTACTGATCGTTTATACCTTCTATCGATTCGGTTTCGTAGAAATACTTGAAAGGCTCTGGCAATTCGAAACTTTATTCTTTTTTAACTCCTTTGTAACCTCGGCGTTTTGTAATTTTACGTTTCTTTTTTTTTATGTAAAGCTGAATTACTGCTTGCAATAAAAAATAATGATTTGACGGTTTGACTAGGACACTAGGGTCATTGAAGATCTCATTGAAATATATCTCATATATTATTTTTCACGATATTTATTTTTATTTCTCTTCGTTTATTATTTTCGTTCGTTCGGTTGAAATTGTACAAACACAACGATAATTTCTTATCGCCTCTTTTTAATATTAATGATCATTTCTGCGGTTTTGTAAACACGTTACAAGCAGAAATGATCAATGTCTCGAAAAAATTATTAGAGAGAGGAAACTTTGAAAAGTATTGTCCATTTTTAGCCAGATTTGTCCGTCAGCGTTTCTTCATGAAATGCGATATATCGTGTACCATGAGTCGTCATCAAATTTACTATTCCATAATATATTCATCAGGCAACAAGAAACGTAAGCACGCTAACTGATCGGTGCATACACGGTGCATAGATAGCGGTATCGAACCACACATCGTTTTACCTACGTATGTACATTGTCGTTCACAAGTATTAGCACAATTGTAATTTCATTTTAATTATGTAATAATTTTCCTGAATTGCAGAATTATCATATCTTGGATATTCCAATACTTTGAAAATTGCAATAATTTAAATATCAACAGTTTGATAATTTTAATAACTGTAATATGTAACATTGCAAATTAAGTAAATAATAATTTTCCTGAGTTACTAGATTTTTATATCATGGATATTTGAATACTTGAAAATTGCAATAATTTTAAATATTAATAGTTTAGTAACTTTAGTAATTGTAATATGTAACATTATAAATCATAGCATATTGCAAACAATAATTTTTCTAGGTTACTGAATTTTTATATTCCTCTGTTATTTTATATTTGATTAAGTAGACTTTCATTTCTCATAATTCATTATATTAAGATTAGAATAATAGTTTAATAACCATAATAAATTTAGTAACTTATAATATTAAAATATCCAATGAAATGACTTATGAGCAAACGTGTATATGTACAGTTGCAATAAAATCAGATTTCTCTAGGGAAAGTAAGAATTCTTAAAATATAATAGTAATATTAAAAATAATATAGTTTTCAATTATTAAACATTATACAATTTAGTATATAATTAAAAAGTACGAATAACAATGTAAATATTAATTCAAATTTTCCCGCGCATTTGCCTGTGGTGGTCCGCCACAGGCCTATATAAACGGGGCCTTCTCCCCTCCACCGTCATTCTCTTCGAGAGCGGCTAAGGAGAAGGATGGCAGTCCGGGACATCATTTTTCTCGGGAAAACCTGATTTGATCGCGAGTGTACATTCACATGCTTATCGATGAAACAGAATATATGCCAAATCGATGAAGCTACATATATACGCTACTATACTGCCTTTCCTTTTTTGTTTGTGCTCATGCATGACGACATACCTGGTTGACACAGTGCCACGATGTAGTACACGTGTATATGCGTTCATTTTGAATGTGATTTTACATGGTTGCAATCGTGTGATTTATGAATATAAATAAAAAAGAAAAGAAAATACGTTTATTTATGAAAAGTATTACAGTATTTCTTGAGATTTATTTTGCATTCTTATCATGGGAGGAATTGTGTGTAGGGGTGGAATTAATTAGAACATAGGGGATATATTTTTTAAAGTTCATTATATCTTTGATAATTAAATTTATTGCCTCATAAATATTCAAGAGGCTTATTTTATTCAACGAGTTTTAATCTCAAATGCAATAAACTTAAATACAGTGACTTGCCAAAAATGTCTATTATAGCAAATGAGGATTATTCTGTTATGGAAGTACAATTGTATACGTCGAACTAGAGATAGACAGTTCCAATTCGATAAAAGATTCAGCCTCTAGAACTAGTCTTTAGGAACATTTATAGTCATTCAAGCCTTCAAGGACATGGTAAATTGCTATAAACAGTAATCATCCAAAAATCACTTAATGTCCTTTATAAATATACAAAACTAATCTAAAAATCATTCTCATTAATTTTAGTTAATTATTTAACATAAAATTGGTCCTGATTGTCATGTATCTTCATTTTAACACGTTCGAACCCGCTCGGGTACATCTACCCATAACCGAGAGCTGCTCTCGAGTGCCCCGGGCTCCATGTTAAAAATACTAATTAAATTGTCATCTTCAATAACCATGCAGACATTGGTACAAATTCAATAAATTAAATTGGGGAGATGAAATAATAACATATTTCAAATAAAGAAGCAAGGTACAGTTGAATCCTCAAGGTGACAGATGTGATCCTGAAAAGTCATCCCGCAGGAAAATTGCAACGCCGATGCATGCCAGTCGTGTGTTTTGATATGGTCGCTAGGCTACTACGCGTTCGATATGACGAGTTTTCCGTGCATTCAGGTGGATAAACAAAAGGAGAGAGAAGCGGAAGTGCAGGGTGCTTGCGTGCGAGATCAAGCCAGAGAGCATCGCTTGTCTCGTTCATCGTCCTTCGCCATTGCTCACGTACCCTGCATCCCTGTTGCAGTTCTCGAGCGTTCATCGGCCGACATCTCACGGCCACTTTCACGGACTCGGACATCTGGAAATAAAAGAAATTCGTTTCAGATCTCCAGCTTCCCTTTTTCCCTCTCCTTTCCATTAATTTTTCATTTGGAAAAGTGACCCTTCCAAATGCTAATCCTTTCCAAAATCTTAATCTATTTCAATTTATGGAACTGGATCCTAATTTTTTTTAAGTTCAAAAATTTTTAAATTACTTTAATTTACCACCACTCAACCGACAAAGAGTGATCCTAACGTCCCCTCAAATTAAACTATTCCTTATATTCTGTTCTAATATTAGATTAATTTTTTAAGTAATAAATACATTTTTAATTGGGTAGTAAAAATACCTAAATTCTACATAAAAAATCATATTATTTTACAGATTTATTTAAAAAATGGATGAAAGAATTAAAATAATTTCAATATCAAAAATTAAAAAAAACAATTGAAGTTAGGTTATTATAACAAGTTAGAAAATCAATTGATTTATCCTTGAGAGAGTCTCCGATTCTTATCATAAATTCCATTGATTTCTTTTTGTACAATTTCGATATGGTTCTAGTGACGCCACTAAATATCGTGCTTTTCAGGAGCACGTTACTTTTTTTCTTTGCTCGTTAAGTATTCCATTCGTGTGCCGGAGGAATGTGTGCGTTGCCCTTGAACCCAGTTCGTTGAATCATCCCAAATTGTGGCGTGTCTGACCACGCGCACGTTTCTTTGTACCGACTATAGATAAAAAGTTGATATATTTCAGTAAAAAATATTCGAATTTCATTATTTAAGATTGCAAGATGCAACAAGGACATCTGGTAACTAAGACTTGTAATATAAGAGCACGTGGATATTATTATATCTAATGATTCTAATAGCAGAGTAGAAGTAGTAATAATGAATGATAACATAATTTCGTTCATTAGTCTTAATAAAGACAGTTCATAGTAATTACTTTGATATATGACTTGTTATGTATCATGTTTCTACAAATAGTACAAAATAATCTTGAATCTATTCCTATAAGTGTTTACATTATGAATTTAAGTTAAACATATCTACATCTTTCTCCAAATATCATGAACACCCACGCATGCCAAGTGGGCAATGGACAGAAGTGGGTCAAGTGTAAGAGGTTAAATGGTGGTACAGTATACATACATATAATAATCGTATACAGATGTCGCTAATGTGGTAGTAACGATAACAATTATGGTACACCATAGGTATAGGGGTAACAATTTGTATGGTCATATATCACGGAGTGTTAGGAATGAAGTAGTTGGGCAGAAGTTAAATGCATGTAACATTCGTTTCGCGTACTTTACGTCGCGTTTACGCTTGGTATGTAGATGAATTCTGATCACGAAGGGTAGATAAGAAGACGGCCCCCTAACCGAGTAACTCTGCGATTTGACCTAGTAGAAAGAACACAGCTTAACTATAATCTTGTCTATAGTTGCAACTTAAACGTAGGTTCCTTTTTTATCAGTAAGATAAATTTAAAAAATTGTAAATATTGAAATAAATGGATCTTTATAACTATAATTATTTAATTAGAGTTCTTTTTTCCTTTGATGAAAGACAAATTTTGAGTTCTCTTACAAGTACATTAAAGCACACAATTTAAATAAAAATATTTCAAAAATTAAATAATATCTTCGCAAATGATTAATTGAAGAAAAATTTAATATAAAATGTAGGTGCAATCGAAGCTTCCTTCAATACTTACTTCAACGGAATATCCTATTTCTTTCTTGGCATATATGAATTATTCTTTAATCAAAAAGATAAATTGTTCTCATGTGTCGTGCGAGAATAATTTGTAACGTACAGTGCACCGCATAACAAGCACACCTGAACTGACACGCAAGTTGTGAATTACTAACACCTTCGTTGTCGACTTGCGCTCATTCGAAAAATCATAGATATGCGCGCGCATATGGTCTCGGCGTTTGATTGGTCGTTGAGAGCAGTGTTGTAATATTCGGGGGCATAAAAAGGGCGCGTGACGTAATTAAATGTCCCGTTTGGTTTTCCTTATTGGTGCACACCAAGCAAGGGTAAATGGTATTTTATTTTAGTTAGTATTAGTATATGGACATATGATTTACATATGAAACTGTGAATAATGTACAGTAACGCCATCAACCGCTAGCCATAAGAACCAGTATGTAACGTCTCCCTGTCCCCGAATATTGCAATCATGGTATCGAGTATAGAGTTAAAACATGTGCTTGCCTAACCAAATTTGTACATACTCGTTTCGTATATTCGTTTAAAATTTAACAATAATCATTTGACATGGCAGGATACAATTTGAAAGATGCCGATGAGGTTAAGGAATACCTGAAAAATCTTCATATCGAGTATCAGTTCGGTTGTCTGAACGAAAAGAGACCTGATGGTAGGTATTGAAAAAGTTCACCATTCTAACCTCTTTACAATGCCTTCTACTTTTTAAACAGTTTGTCATCTACTGGGAGATTATAACGACGCTATTAAACAAGATTATAACGAAGCCGCGAAGATATATAAGGATAATTGTGACACAAGGAATTACAATAAAAGCTGTACCAAGTACGGTGAATATTCTTTTGCGGGTATGTTTATTCTAGATGGCGCGTAAGTAGTCCCGCCAAATTCAATCTTTAATATTTAATGAACTTAATGGATATAGGTAGAGGATGCGAGAAAAATATTCAGGAGGCATTCAAATACATGAGAAAGGGTTGTGAACTTAATGATCCAAAGGGTTGCCTAGATGCAGGTGCTTTTGCAGTGTCTGATGAAAAGCTAGAGAAATCAAGGGATACTCAAGTTTCACTTGGAATACAAATGTTGAGAAAAGCTTGCGATGCTAATGAGGAAAGGGCTTGTTTTTATTTATCCGGTATTTTCTTGAAAGGAATAGAAGGATTTGTTGAAAAAAATATGAGGGAGGCATATGTGTTTTCCTTGAAGTGTTGCGAGGCAGGAAATCCTTATGCTTGTGCTAATGTATCGATGATGCATAAAAACGGTGATGGTGTGCAGAAAAATGAGGAGATGGCAAAAGCATTTAAGACTAGATCCACTGAATTGTTAAAAGATATTAGAGAAGCTAAGAGACAGTTGAAATTTCAGCAAGGTATTAATCCTTAACTGAATCTTCGATATTAAACATTGCATTGTATAGTAGATGTATTGAAATATTCATGTTGTAATTAATACACGAATATGTATTGTTATTTATTTGTAATTAAAACAGTATAAAATTTCGGCACATTTGTATGTTGTTGAAAGAGAATATTATCTTATTGTAAGGTAATTAAAATAGTAAGTTGAAAACATGCCTTATTTTTATTTTTCAATTTTAAAAACAGTACAGCTGGTATCTAGCCGCGAACCATCATGAACTTCTTATAACCACCTAATGGTAAACGTCTAAAATTAATGGAATTTACACAATAATAATTACAGATACAAAAAGACCGACATGCCTTTGATTTTTGGAGGTTCTAGACACCCCCGATGAAATTTGGTTTGCATATATACAGCACAGTCGATATGATAATCGTATCTGTCTTACCAGTCCCTTTTCTTACCATATTTTGCACTAACAACAGAGCAGTGATGAAAGATTTTTATATATTTTAATTATTGTGTAGAAAAAATTACATTATACTATATGTAATTCATGAAAAATAAATTGTATTACGAATAAAAGTTATTGTTTCTTAATAAGTTTGTATAATTAGTTCTTATATCCTTCTTATATATTTATGTAATTCTAATTACAAACAAATCAATTTTAATTCTATTTATCAAATGTGTTTATAAATTATTAATTAATATTTTGTCGGCGCGCAGAGTCACCGGGGTCCCTGTCACCCCAAGATATTATTAGATCGGCGCGCAGAGAGCCACCGGGGTCCCTAATACCCCATATGATATTTTGTCGGCGCGCGGAGAGAGTCACCGGGGTCCTCGATACCCCAAATAATTTTAGATCGGTGCCCAGAGAAAGTCACAGGGGTCCTCGACACCCATGATAGTTTTAAGTCGATGCACAGATTGTGTCAGCGGGGTCCTCGACACCCCAAGATAGTTTTAAGTCGATGCACAGATTGTGTCAGCGGGGTCCTCGACACCCCAAGATAGTTTTAAGTCGATGCACAGATTGTGTCAGCGGGGTCCTCGACACCCCAAGATAGTTTTAGGTCGATGCCCAGAGAAAGTCACCGGGGTCCTCGACACCCCAAGATAGTTTTAAGACGATGCGCAGATTGAGCCAGTGGGGTCCCCGACACCCCAAGATATTATTAGATCGGCGCGCAGAGAGCCACCGGGGTCCCTAATACCCCATATGATATTTTGTCGACGCCCAGAGAGAGTCACCGGGGTCCTCGATACCCCAGATAATTTTAGGTCGGTGCCCAGAGAAAGTCACCGGGGTCCTCGACACCCCAAGATAGTTGTAAGTCGATGCGCAGAGAGCCACCGGGGTCCCTAATACCCCGCGATAATTTTACGTCGATGCGTACATAGAGTCACCGGGGTCCTCGACACCCCACGATAATTTTAGGTCGGCGCGGCGCGCAGAGAGCCACCGGGGTCCCTAATACCCCATATGATATTTTGTCGGCGCGCGGAGACTCATCGGGGTCCCCGACACCCCAGATAAGTTTTGGTGATGCACATAGAGAGTTACCGGGGTGCCCGGAACCCCAAGAGTGTCAGGACGGCGCGCAGGCGGCCACCGGGGTCCCTAACACCCCATATGAAATCAGGTCCGTATGCAGAGAGCGCCACCGCTGCATCGGGGTCCTCGACACCCCGGATGCCTAATATCGATATACAAAGAGCATTATCGGCACTACGGGGTCCCTAACACCCCAATATGATACGAAGTCGGTATGCAGTGATAGTTCCGCCGCAAAGGGGTCCCTAACACCCCATATGAAATCAGGTCCGTATGAAAAGGGCACAGCCAGTATAATAATCGTCCTTTAATTTCTTTCCGGAATTTAATTTACTTTATTAATTTTCTTTGCATATTAAATAAGCTCGTCGAAGGGGAATAATATTTATGATTGTATTCCTCTTCTGGGCTTCGGCCGAAGGCCCCTTTTATTCCACTTTTTCCAGTTATTTATATAATTTTATCCCTCTTTATAGGCCAAGGTCACCCCTTTCAGTTATTAATTAGTTTATGCTTCTTTATGGGCCAAGACCCAGGCTCCCTAACTATTTATTATCCTACTCCTCTTTAGGAACCAAGGTCTCCCTTGGCAGATATTTATTTCTTCATTCTTTTTATGAGCCTCGCAGGGACTACCACTAAATCACTGTATCTCCGTATCCCTTGTGTTTAATAAAATAACAATAGATACAAATAGAATCATTTATTTAATCTTACACAATGTAAAATATAAATATTCTCATTCTTTCTTTTTTCTTTGATCGAGAGGGTTATATCTTAGAAACATGTAATAATAAAGTATCCAAGAATAAAGTACTCCTGTCGCGCAATATATGGATGTAATTGCTAAAGGTAGGAATGGTAGTTTGTCGCCAAATATTAACTTATGCAATACTGTTTCATATACCGTTAATATTGGCAAAATAATCACATATATATATTCATGAAAATAAAGCAGCTGCTGTTTAAACTTTCTGGAGAGAGTTAAAAACGATGCGACCATGTATGTTAGAAGTAACAATATTTTCAATGGAGTTAAATTTGTAGGATAAAGCAATGGTAGCAAGGCAGTGTGTCCAGCACTGCTTAAAATTAAAAAAATTCTAGCATCATTTTTATCAGTCACAGCCAGAACACTGAAACATATAAAAATTGTATTAGACTGAAATAAAATAAAGAGCTAATATGTATTTCTTCTTACCACAATGGAATGATAGCAGTTAAAATAGCTTTCTCGTGTACATGCCAACCAAATATGAAAGAGCATAAAGCACAAAGTATTAAGCTCCTCACAAATTGTTTCGGATTTGTGCTATAATCTTTTTTGAAAAAGAGGCAGTATAATGTAGGCTGCAATTTGTACAGCGTTTAAGTACCATGATCAGAAAATGTTACAAAGGTTAAACAATGCTCAAAACACCCACCAATATTGAAGACAATGTTAATAAAAATGTCACAAGTGGAGTAGGTGTTGGTAACACTAAGAATGATTGCTCCTGTACTAAACCACCAGTCATTACTGCTAGTTTAGTGGTTTTTAACAAACCTAATTGTTTTAAAACTAGAGATAATAATTTATCTGCACCTATGTATAGTGCCCAAGCATTAGCAGCCCAGTAAGCATGTACTAAGCCTCTTTTAAATGGAAACAGTCTTGATAATACCTGAAACAGTTATTATTAGCTTCAGGAAAGAAGATAGTGAAGATATTATTTACCTGAGGTAACTGAGAAATAAATGGACCAAATGAAACTGCTAATGTGATTATAACTATACTTCCAAGCATAAATAAACGTTTAAAAAATTGATTACCATTCATACAGTATGATTTAAGTAACCAGATTACGAAGACTGGAGCAACATATAAATAGATATGTTTCAAATTCAACAACAATGCAAACCACAGAGTTCCTTGCAATACAGAAACCTGAAAAACAGTCTCTTTAAGTAAGTCAAATTAAGAGACATATTTCCATTTACCTGATCATTTATTTTAGAAACATTTGCAACAGCTAACAGAAAAATACCAAGTAGAAACCCATTGTACTGAAAATGTATATGATCTACTACTAACAATCCCATGTTGCATAGTGATAAAATCACAAAAATAGCATAACTATCAAAAGAAGAGCAGAATACTTTTCCAATCCTGAAATTTATAATATAAAATATACATAGGTGTTATCTCTTTAATAAAGAATATTAATTTTTTGGGAACATACTCTTTCACTCCATAAGCAAATATAAAATCCAAGAATATAACAGTGCTTCTTTGAAAATAGATAGTATTCGATGATGCATAATTTAAGTTTTCTACTTTAAGCATCTCAGGATCAATAAATTGTGCTATACAACTCAGAATATATTCAAACCATGCAAACATTGGTGGATAATCCAATGTCCATTGTGATTTGGCATTTGTGTACCATTCTTTGACTGGTAAACTGTGCGTTATGGCAAGCCAGTTGCGGTGCACCTCAAAGTCTGTAGAGTGACTAAAAAATGAAATGACTTAACTACTGTAATAGTAAATTATTGTGAATATAAGTACAGTATTGTTTAAACATGTAAAGAGACATACTATGTAGGTATTAAGAGCAGCTTGAGACAAGTGATCAGAGTAAAGACACGAAAAACTATTCTATTTGCATTGTAATTTGTAGATGGAAGATCTACTTTTTTCGCCTTTTTTGATGTAGAAACATGTTTATTATCCATAGTATTTGTTGTTGATATAATGTGTTTCACGTGGCATCTTCTAACGCATTCCTGTGACTACAAATACAAAAAGACTGAACATGCATTTTTTCCCGAAACAAGGGGTCCCAGAAACCCCAAGATGAGGTTACATCCTATAAAGCAATTTAAATTTTTCCCGCGTTTTGGGATATGGTGGCGCTGAGATCTTGGCACGCGACCTTATACATTGCTTCAATGGGAAAAGTGGGGGCCTTTAGCAGTCCATAGGCAAAGTCTTTGTCAAAGGGTTACATCTGCATGCAGAAAGCTTTGTATTTTAGCGCCAATAATGTTTGCGAGGCAATATAGGGGAATTTTTCCCCCGAAACGCCATCTTGGGCTTTGCCCAAGAAAACTAAAGTGTAATGTAATGTAATGCATGCAGAAAGCAATGACCGAAAAACCGGCGGGGCCATCAGGGCCCCTGATGTTGGGAGTGGGAGCTTTGCACCTAGCCCAAGTAGAAGCTGGCACGATTTAAAAAAAAATAGGATCAAAGGGAGTGAAAATTGGGTCTTTTCAGTTATTTGTTTGAGGTGCAGTAAAAGAGTGACTGGTAAAACAGGCACGATTATCATACCGGCTGTGCTCTCTGCATGGGGTGTCTGGGACCCCATAAACCATGTCCCCTCGAAAACAAAGGCATGTCCAGTCTTCTGTATGATAATCGTATGTAGGTAAATTGGCGTCTAGTTTATTTACCGTCGGTATAATAGATTTCTGTATAAAACACTCATTTTCAATTCTAAGAAGTTTAAAAAATTGATATCATTTTGCAGAATTTGTCTGATTTAAAAACTGATTATGATTAATCATGATTGATTAGTTAATTTAACAAATGGTATCTATAATCTGTAAAAAAATAATTACTCTGATTTTAACTTTTGACCAATTAATACAAAAATCTTCATCATTTACCTTTTTGATATTAGCTATAACTCTTTTCATAAACCTACAAACGCACCTTTTAACATTTCTTTTCCATTGTCCTATTGTTTGAAATGCTGGCCTTCATTTTAATAACTCCTGTGGGTGAATGTCATTAGGGGTTGATGTCGAATCGTCAATTCTTCCAGAAAGATTATTATAAGCAAATGGAACGTTATTATAATAAAATAAATAAAAATATTTAATCTTAATTAATACTTATAATAAATACTCATAATATTTCATTCACACACTGGTGTTATCTAATTAATTAAAAAATTGAAATTTATCGTATTATCTTGTCTGATAATAGTATTATGAAATATGGAATTGATATGATTGTAGACGTACACAACTCAGAATTGTTCTTAGACAGGTGATGTCCAGACTCAATTAGTATGCTTGATGGCCATTTCCTCCTATTGTACCCTAAGTATACTTTCTTTCTTAGAGAAGGATAATATCTACCTTGTATTCTTAAAATTTCAATCGTTATTCGAATATAATCTACAGAACTATTTATTTCAATTGCTTTGATGGCTAGTAGAAAGTTTTGTGAAATGCTTTCTTCCTATTATCGAGAAGAGAAACGAGGTTCTAAAGGCATTTCGAATAATGAACTTTTGTTTGTCCCATTAGCAGTTTGCTTAAGCTAAGTATGCTAATTACAAGAATAAATTTTGTTAGTCTAGTTTGCACTTTATTTACATACCTTTTCTCGAAATGAATGTACGAAACAATGTTGAGTTTAAACAAATTTCAAATTATAAATTAATAGTCGGCTTTATTTGATCTAATTTACTGGAGGGTCATTAAGAAATGCTTCTAAATTTAGATAATGTGTAATCAGTAACTGTCCATTTCCATCAACATTCGTATCTGTACTCAATTTTAATCGACGTACTTTTCCTTTATTTGGAATAAATATCTCTATCGTCAACTTCCGTTGTATCAGATAAATTGTCTAACCTCGCTATCATTATCCATGTTTATCAAGAAAGTTCTTGCAGAAGTAATTATTTATTTAAAATCCTCTATAACTTAAGATCTACTGGATCTCTTCTTTATTTTAGAAATATATAGGGTGAACTCTTGAGAGAGGTAGAATTTTGCAAGGTGTATTTATATTAAAATTAATTGAATATTGAATGTTTTTTTATTTGCAACAGTTGCTAATATTTTAAAAGTAATAATGGGGCATTTGATTCTAAAATTTTACGATCCTAAATTTCTAAGATACTAAAATTCTAAGATCCTAGAATTCTAAAATTTTAAAATTCTAGAATTCTAAAGTTCTAAAATTCTAAAGTTCCAAAGTTCTAAAATTCTAAAACTCCTGATAAATTAGAAATCTTTGATCTCCAAGGTTTCGCCAGATCTTGATTAAGATACAACAATTTTCGATATGTCTAAATTGTTTGAGACCTTGAATAAGTAGTTTCAAACACCCATAAAGTTGTTTAAATGTTTCAAGTACCACCAAGTGTATTATTGATTACTCATCTCCGTCTCTCTTTGTCTCTCCCCTCTCTCAGTTGATCCCCTCCAACATTTTCGAGTCCTCCCACCCTTGCATTTGTCGATCATTCTATGCATAAAACGGTGGTTTAAAGAGGTGGCCGGTTTATCAACCGACCAGAGCGACCATGAGGTGCTACCTGTTCACCTCGAGCTGCTCGCTCGCAGTTTTTTTCGCGTTCCTCAGCTTGGTGAGTTTCCTTATTGAACTTTTCAAAATTTTCCAAAGCACTCGATTGGCATTCAACTGTTTACATTTTATCAGTTGCTTTACTTTATCTTTTGTGAAATTAATCCATTTGGCAAATGAGTGGCTAAATTAATAATTTAATAATAAATACTGGATCAACTGTGACCCAAACTTATAAGGATGCAGTAACATAAGACAGGCATCCAAATTAGTGTAAAAAGATTTTATTTCAAACTTATAAAAAGATAAGGGTCTAAAATTAAATTTAAATTGCCTCTATCTAAGATCCACTGTCCAATGGTTGATTATATAATTTATTATACGATTGTCACCTTTCTTATTTTTAATTTAATATCGATAAATTTCGTACTTTGGTATGATGATATTAAGAAGCTGTCAGGAGAGAAGTGAATCCGGTTTTCAAACACGTTTGTAACGTATAACAGTTAGAAATTTGGTTGATGGGTTCCTATTAATTCTTTCCTTATGAAGAATATTTTTTTCTTTAAAATACTAACGAAAAAATTATGAAGATTCTATTGAAATATTATTAAACATAGATAGGAGGAATTTAATTTGCCTTGAACGATTGAACTCTATGAATCTCCATACTGGGACTGACTACTTTCACCATGAACTCTCACTGAGACTCCATAATATTTTAGTATTTTAAAATGTACAATTTATTTTCAAACATCCATAATAAATAAAAGATATATCTTTTTTTACAATTACACTACTTGTATTATATTAATATTCAATTTAATTTAATTTATTTACAAGTATTCATCCTCTATAATTTTGATATTTTTTAAATATAAAATTATTAAAAATTTCAGATTTGCTTTTAAATATCTGTAATAAAAATCAATATCTTTATTATTATTTATTACAGCTTGGTATTTTTTCATGAATCTCAATTTAATTAAATTTATTAACTAGCATTCACCCTTTTTCAATATAAAATTATTAAAAATTACCAATATACTCTATTACCACAGGATAGTTAAGTTACACTGTTTCGATAAACACAGTATCTTCAGAAGGAAAGATAGGATTGTGTGAAACGCAATTAGATACTGTTATTCTAGAACCGGCACATGGTCATTTAGCGCTCCTGATAATTGTGCAGGTGGCTGGTGATGAACAATCATACACGGTCAAAGATGTAGGAGTCTACTATGAATCACTGTGCCCCGATAGCATACGATTCATCAAGAATCAATTGGTACCAGCGTACGACGCCGTGAAGGATCACATTCGAGTTACACTCGTTCCTTATGGCAAAGCTTCGGTGAGAAATATTTTTAATAAAAACAACTCTGTCTATCAATTCTTCGTTACCTAATAAAAATAATATTTAGAAGCTTCGTTTAGCACACACTGAGAAATTATTAATTTTCAAATTGCAATTTCCATCGCTCGATGGAAATTAAATTTTAGAATTTTCAGACTTTTACTGTTCTATTTATTAACTCTTTGTTATCTAATAAAAATAATATTTAGAAGCTTCGTTTAGCACACACTGAGAAATTATTAATTTTCAAATTGCAATTTCCATCGCTCGATGGAAATTAAATTTTAGAATTTTCAGACTTTTATTGTTCTGTCTATGAACTCTTTGTTATCTAATAAAAATAATATTTGAAAGCTTCGTTTAGGACACACTGAGAAATTATTAATTTCCAAATTGCAATTTCCATCGTTCGATGGAAATTAAATTTTAGAATCTTCAGACTTTTACTGTTCTGTCTATGAACTCTTTGTTAATTAATAAAAATAATATTTGGAAGCTTCGTTTACGACACACTGAGAAATTATTAATTATCAAATTACAATTTCCATCGCTCGATGGAAATTAAATTTTAGAATTTTCAGACTTTTATTGTTCTATCCATTAACTCTTCATTACCTAATGCAAATAATATTTGGAAGCTTCGTTTAAGACACACTGATAAATTATTAATTTTCATATTGCAATTTCCATCACTCGATGGAAATTAAATTTTAGAATCTTCAGACTTTTACTGTTCTGTCTATGAACTCTTTGTTATCTAATAAAAATAATATTTGGAAGCTTCGTTTAGGACACACTGATAAATTATTAATTATCAAATTGCAATTTCCATCACTCGAAGGAAATTAAATTTTAGAATTTTCAGACTTTTACTGTTCTATTTATTAACTCTTTGTTATCTAATAAAAATAATATTTGAAAGCTTCGTTTAGGACACACTGAGAAATTATTAATTTCCAAATTGCAATTTCCATCACTCGATGGAAATTAAATTTTAGAATTTAATTTAAAGTAAAATTTGCAAATTTGCAGCCTCTTGTTTTCTATAATTTTATTGATAATTATCTAGCATATTTGAGAAATAATTTATACATAATTATTAAATGTGTAGCACAAACGGAACGCTGCAACCGAAGAATGGGAATTTGCTTGCCAGCACGGACCTAAAGAATGTCAAGGAAACATGGCTCAAGCTTGTGCCTTACACGAGATTCAAAACAAGGAACCGGCTGAAAAGGTTCAACAACTCAGCGTATCTCTTGTTGGTTGTGTAATGTCAGCGAGAAATCCAGCGTCGTCCGTGCCACAGGTAATTTGTTTTTCTCTCGGATGAAAAGTAACATCCTGAAGGTAATTATTGGTCACAGAAGGCTAGTTTCCCTTAGCCAGGGAAATGCGTTCCTTGCGTAATTTCGAGGCTGAGAGATAGCTATCAGTTAATTGACGGTCATTTACATGTTGCATAGTTAATTAGAAATTAGAAAAATAACTTTGGAATTTTTTAATTGTTGATTGAAAGTATTCAATTTTTCAGAGAATGTAAATATAACTTTCAATTTCATATTCTAATTTTTATATTCATATTCTATACTGTTAGGACATTGATGGGTATATTGAAAATATCATTTTTTATTACATATGCAAAATTTATGTTAATATCTATTCATGTTTTGAGATATTTAACGTATTAGTATCACCCCTGGTCTACCCTTCCTCTATACCCAGGGTCGCGAAAATATTTGCTCGGGTAAAGGGGTTCGCCAAATGGAAAACTAAGATTCTAAAATTCAAAAATTTTAAGATTCTAAAATTCTAAGATTCTAAAATTCTAAGATTCTAAAATTCTAAGATTCTAAAATTCTAAGATTCTAAAATTCTAAGATTCTAAAATTCTAAGATTCTAAAATTCTAAGATTCTAAAATTCTAAGATTCTAAAATTCTAAGATTCTAAAATTCTAAGATTCTAAAATTCTAAGATTCTAAAATTCTAAGATTCTAAAATTCTAAGATTCTAAAATTCTAAGATTCTAAAATTCTAAGATTCTAAAATTCTAAGATTCTAAAATTCTAAGATTCTAAAATTCTAAGATTCTAAAATTCTAAGATTCTAAAATTCTAAGATTCTAAAATTCTAAGATTCTAAAATTCTAAGATTCTAAAATTCTAAGATTCTAAAATTCTAAGATTCTAAAATTCTAAAATTCTAAAATTCTAAGATTCTAAAATTCTAAAATATCTATTCAATATTTTGAAATATTTAACGTGTTACTACCACCCCCGATCTACCCCTCCTTTACACCCAGGGTCGCGAAAATATTTCCTAAAGTAAAGGGGGTCGTCAATTGGAAAAGTTTAAAAAGCCTTGATTAAGCACCCTCTGGGAAATGACTAATTTTCAAATCTAATAGACTAATATAAAATTACGAATGGTGTCTTCTGATTTGCTCAAAATATTAATTAATGTTCCAGTGTGCCCAGAGTGTAGGACTTAGCCAGGAAACTAAAACGAGCATCGACCAATGCATCAGTGGTTCTAAATCGAAAGAGCTGTTGGTTGCAAATGGCGAGAAAACAGACGCCTTGAACCCTCCCCTCTCTTTCGTTCCAACGATCACTATTAACGGAGTAAGTAATTAATTAAATCGAAGAATCTTAAATAAAAAGCCTTCATCATTCCTCCCCCTTTTCTTTTTTCAGGTGACCTCGAAGGAGATTCAAAACAAGGCGTTGAGTAATTTCTTGAAACTTATCTGTGACATGATACCTCAGGACTCGCGTCCAGATAAATGCAGCACTGCCTAAAAATTGACACTAATAAATTGCTTAGAAATAACATTAAATTTGATGCAACGAATTTGGAAAATAACAGAGTGAAAGAATACAAGAAAATTGAGATTAAGATTAAATAAAACGATTAAATTCTTTTTTAAATAAGAGAGTTGAAACCAACGGTAAAATCCTAAAAATCCAGGTAAAAGTACTTATAATTATAATCAGAATCATTGTATTTAATGATTAATATATACAAGCATTTATGTACAAAAATATATCTGATTCCATCTGTGTATAAAAATCAAGTATAAAAAGATGGGAACAAGTCTTTGGAAGTATAGTAAACCTCTGTATAACATAATGAATATAAAAGTAGTTAATACATATTTTCGTCTTATAATGTTAAATAAACATTGCGTTATACAGAGGTGTACCTTATGGCAACGAGTTGCCATGAGATCGATTAGAGTATTCTTCAAAATTCATCTCAACCATCGATGAATACAGCATCATCCAGGTTGCTCAGTTCGAGAAATTGTTGCTCGATATCGGAGCCTAGCTCCTGGAAATCAGGAACTTCATCTTCCACTTGGTATCCTGAAAAATAATATCACAATGTAGGTATTTGGAATTTTTGAACATATCAAAATTCTCGAGAATTAGAATAGGATTTCAAAAGAATGTCGAAGTTCCTATTTTCTTAATTTATAATCCAAAGCTTAACTAATCACACGTTATAAATAAAAAAGGCACATATGGTAATGTTTCATGGAAGGAACAATTATAGGTAAAGGGTTGAGGTGTGGAACCTCTCTCTAAAAATAGACACTCATGAAATAATTAAAATTCATTTAAAGATCGAAAGTAACTGATTGAAGCCTAAACAATGACACGTTATAAATAAAAAAGGCACATATGGTAATGTTTCATGGGAGGAACAATTATAAGTAAAGGGTTGAAGGGTGGAACCTCTCTCTAAAAATAGACACTCATGAAATCATTAAAATTCATTTAAAGATTGAAAGCAACTGATTGAAGCCTAAACAATGACACGTTATAAATAAAAAAGGCAGATATGGTAATGTTTCATAGAAGGAACAATTATAAGTAAAGGGTTGAGGGGTGGAACTCCTCTCTAAAAATAGACACTCATGAAATAATTAAAATTCATTTAAAGATCGAAAGTAACTAATTGAAGCCTAAATAATGACACGTTACAGGTAAAGGGTTAAGGAATGAAACCCCCTCCTACTGAAAATAGACACTCATGAAATAATAAAAATTATAAAAGTAATAACATTGTATAATTTTTCATATACATACATCATTAACCCTTTGGGTTAATTCTTAAGCTTGTACAGAGTATCATTAATTTAAATTAAATCCTTCCCTCCCATATATTATAAATCTTTAATGTCTACATTTATAGCTGATTTTGATATCAAAAATATAATGTAAAGAGAAAGAAACAGGGGTAGCTACCCTTATAGATTTATAACAAGTATCTGCTCTTATTAGTCCATCTGTTATTCTTTCGAGTATTCTTTTTGGTCAGGAGAGGGTTTTGGTGATCTAAGAAGGATGATCAATATGGTATTTTCGTTCGGATAAAAATCGCGGCCGCGAGGGCTGGAATTTAAAAGGGCGCGCGTGTGTCGCACGTGGCAAGTAGTGTCGTATGTTTTGGCGCGTGCGTACGTGCGTGTGCTCCAGCGAAAAAAGCGTGGAATATTATTTTAAGACTCGGTGTGGGGTAAACGCGTAAAGCGGCGAACCTCCTCTGAGATTAAGCATGGAGGACCTAGCGTACTGTCATCATCGGCTTCGTTACCATTCAACGGGACAGAAAAAGGCAGCACGCGCGGACCCTGTACAATAATCATTTCAAAACGAACAACTTCTTTCCTTTTTTTTAAGTCACTCGTGGTCATTGGAGTAATTAGAATTTTTCCATGGAGAGGGGTAAGTTCCTGAGTTGTTAACAGTGATGAGGATTTTTTATTTTGCCAGGGGATCTTAGAATCTTAGAATTTTTGAATTTGGGAATATTAGAAGTTTAGGAACTTAATATCTTGAAATTGTGGAATTTTGGAGTATTAGAAATTTGGAACTTTAAAATCGTAGAATTTGGGAATTTTGGAATATGAGAATTTTAGGACTCCAAAAGCTTGGAATTTGGGAACTTTGGAATATTGGAATTGTAGATCTTAAAAACTTGAAATTTGGGAATTTTTAAATATTAGATTCTTAGGACCCTAAAATCTTGGAATATTAGAATCTTAGAATCTTACAATCTTGAAATTTGGGAATTTTGGAATATCAGAATTTTAGAATCCTAAAAGCTTGGAATTTGGGAACTTTGGAATATTGGAATTGTAGATCTTAAAAACTTGAAATTTGGGAATTTTTAAATATTAGATTCTTAGGACCCTAAAATCTTGGAATATTAGAATCTTAGAATCTTACAATCTTGGAATTTGGGAATTTGGAAATTTTGGAGTATCAAAATTTTAGAACCTTGAACACTTAGAAACTCAGAATTTTAGAATCCTAAAATCTTGGACCCTGAGAATTTTTGAATAATAGAATTTTAGAACCCTAAAATCTTAGAATCTTAAAATTTTGGAATATTAGAATTTTAGAAGCTTAAAATCTTAGAATTTTGGAATTCTAGAACCTTAAAATCTTGGAACTTTGAAATTTTGTAATATTAGAACTTTAAAACCCTAAAATCTTGGACCCTTAGAATTTTAGAACCCTAAAATCTTGGACCCTTAGAATTTTGGAATATTAGAATTTTAGAACCCTTAAATCTTGGTACCTTAAAATTTTGGAATATTAACATTTTAGAAGCTTGAAATCTTAGAATTTTAGAATTCTAGAATCTTAAAATTTTGGAACTTTGAAATATTGTAATATTATATTTTTAGAAGCCTAAAATCTAAAAATTTTGCAATTCTGCAATATTAGAATTTTAGAACCTTAAAACCTTAGATTTGTACAGTTTCAAAACGCGAGAATCTTGGAGAGGCAAAAACATTCCTAAAACGTTAACACTTTTTCTCTTACCTGTACCGTCCACGTGCGAGCTGACGTCGTCGATGAGAAAACGCTTCACCGACTCGATCGGCACGTACTCTTGATTACTGTCAAGGCTCATGGAAATCCTATCGACCTGACACAAATTCGTGTGGAACAGGTCCGCGTCCTCGTCCGGATAAGAATCCGAAGTCTTATACGTCCGATAATTCGATTCCCCGTGGAACGGGAGTGACGTATGCGGTTGCTGATGTTTCGACGCGTTCGAAATCGGATCTTGTCGCGAAGAGCAGCTGGAATTATTGCCAATCACGGTTGCTTTGTTCTCGGACGTCAACGAGAGGTTGGACAGAGGATTCGTTGGTTCTGTATGGTTCTTCACGTGTTTTCGAAGGCTCGATGGATCCGTGTATCGTTTACCGCAACCGCTCACCTGACACGCGTACGGTTTCTGCAAACATCCATCGACATTTTCATAAAATCACTTTTTCCAATCATTAAATTCTACATTTTCCTATTTCTTAGACATTGAACGGGAAAAAGGATGATTTTTGTAAAATTTTGTTGTGATCGACAAACTGGATCTTTCAATTTCGGGCCTGATTTTAAATTATTCTGGGCTTTTAAAAAATCTGAAAAAATTCTGAGATGTTTATTGAAGCTTCTAATTTAATATACAAGTGACATTTAAGCGAAATATTTAAATCTTCATGCAATAAAAATAAAAACTCGCCTGGAACTCAGCGAGGGTTCATTCAAAATGGCTTATTCTTAGTTATAACGAATGATTCTTTTCCGCTATAGTAATCAGCGAATGAAATGATAAATTTACCGTGTCGTAGTGTGTCCTCTGATGTTTCGCACGATCACTGCTGTTACTGAACGCTTTCGTACAACCGCGATGCTGGCAAGCGTACGGTCGCTCCCCTGTGTGCGATCTCTGATGGATTTTTAAATTTTCCAGCCTTGAAAATGCCTTCTTGCAGCCGGTAAACTATAAAATAATTGCGATCGATCAATAATCAAATTTCGAAGTTATTTTCCTTTTTTCAAATTAAAAATAAAAATTGTTTAACCCTTTGACTGCTGAGTACTCTAGGCTTAAACATTCTATGCATAACTATTTCTCTTGGGTTAATTATTAATTACTAATTTACTAATTACTAATATGTACTAATTGGATTAGTATGTAATTAATAAGATACATTGATAACTTTTATTTGATCATGATTAAGATATACAATAAAAATTTTATTAACACGTTGAACGCCATGATGGTCACCGGTGACCCGCTCCGCAATTTATGCGCCCCTGAATAATTAAAAGAAAACAATAGAAAAACATTATTTTAAGTAATATTGCTATGTGAAATAGAAAGCTTGAAATTTGAAAATCATTCTTAGTAATTACAGCTTTAATACCAATTTCACTGTGCTGTTCAACGTGTTAAACTTAGCACATAGAATTCTTACATAAGATACAATGTTATTTTCTATTGCTAGCAATTATTCTTTATTTGATTATACAACTTTAGTTCTAACTCTGATTCTTATTCTGATTCTCATTCTAAAGGAAAAGTGTTACTGCTTTTAAAGTGTCGGAAGTCTTCTGAAAGTGATGGGAATGAGGATAAGGACCAATAGGATACTTAGATATTACTGAGGTTCGAAGGGTCAAATTTATGATTAAATGGTGAATATGGAATTCAGATTTAAAATTTACTTATCTCAACTAAAACGCGTACCATCTTCATATCAACTTCAAATTATCATAATTAATCACTTCAATAGGAATTGCAAGAGAATTTTTAATTAAAAAGAAATTAACAATTTAAATATTCTATAAAAATATTTGCTTAGCCTATGACATTTCACCTATCATATGTTTCCATAGCAATCAAAGGGTTAATACGTACCGGACACTTGTTCGGTTTCTCCCCGCTGTGCACTCTCATATGAATCAACAGCTTGTATCTGGCATTGAAGGGTCTGGCACGCGGACACCCTTGCCAGAGGCAGGCGAATTCGTCCTGTCCACCGGAATTCGCGAAACCATCACCCTCCTTGTCCTTATCCTTGTCCCTGTCCCTCTGAATCCTTCTGCCGTGCCCGTGGGAGTTCGAGGAGGATGATTCCACGTGTCTTCTCTCGATATGCCGGACGAGACCCTCCTGTTCGGCGAAAGCGCAGCCGCAATCTATCCATCGGCACTGATACGTCGACGTCAAGTTGTCGTCCGTCGTTGAACAGTCTGGGGAAACAAGCGTGTCGTCGAACGTTTCAGACCCGTGTAAACATGGCCGGTCGGGGTTGGCTCGTTAGGGAACGTTTAGCAAGTGCCACTCGAGTGGTTTGCCCTTTTATAAATACGGATGTTTGTTTAGAACACTTTTGTAACAACTTTGCCCCCCTTCTGACTGGTAGGTGCAAGTGAAATGATTACTGGGATTGTTTGGGGATGATGAGGAGGATTTTAGTGAATGTGGTTAATAATACATTTGTTAGGTATGTTTAACATTGGGGAATTTTGGAAAGGAACAATTGGAGGTAAAGAAATTTGAATAGTTTCATTAGTGATGTTAAGGCTCATTTTTATGGTACCATCTTAACTCACTACTCGTATCAATTTCAAATTATCAGAGTTATGTGAATTATAATAAGGTTAATTATTTAACACTAGAACTACTAAACCAATCGAAATGGCTTCAAGTTTCTTATTTTAATTTTATCAAATAAAATAATAAAATTATTCATTTTCATCCTTTATCTATTTCTAGTGTTCTAGTAGTTCTAGTGTTAATAATAAATTTGTTAGATATGTTTAACATTGTGGAGCTTTGATAAAAGATAATTAGAAATAAAAGAATTTGTAAGGAATTTGATTAGTTTCATGAGTGATGTTAAGGCTAATTTTTATGGTACCATCTTAACACTCTACTCATATCAACTCAAATTATCATAATTAATTTCTAATTAAAAAAAAAATTATCAATTTTAATATTCCTTTTTCAAATAAACCAATTGTAACAAAAAAATGTCTAATTAAAAACAATTAACAATTTAAATATTCTTTTTTCAAATAAACCAATTCCACCAAGAAAATTTCTAATTAAAAAGAAATTACCAATTTAAATATTCCAATTAGAAAATGCCTAATTAAAAAGAATTAACAATTTTAGAATTCTTTTTTCAGATAAACCAATTGAACCTTAAATTGGCATCAAAATGAAATTCCTCAAACTCACCATAAGATTTGCTTCTCTTCTCCACCTCAACGTTAGACTTGGACACCGGAACTCGTCTATCGGTGAGCATCAACCCCTCGTTCCTGGGCAGGACAACCTGGTTCCCGAATCCCTCGTTCAGCACCGTGTCATTAACAAAGTTCAACATCGTAACGGTGGACTGTTGTCCGGAAACCAGGTGCCCGACCGCGTAACACGCACCATTGACATTGGAAAAGGGATCCTGAAGTTCGTCGAGATAAGTGGACGAGGGTGAGGAAGGAGACTCGACGTTGCACAAGAGCGACGTAGGATCGCCTCTGATCAAACTCAGATCGAACTCATCAGTGGCAGCCTGCATTGACCCGGTGAATCCTTGATCCTCTTGATTGTGCAGAATCAAAGGTAAGGACACTGACACGTCGTCCTGGTACTCCTGGTACTCCTGGTAACCTTGATACTCCGCGTAAACGGTGTTACTGAAGCTCCTGGAGAAGGAGAAGGCAGAACCGACGGGGGGCAGCCTCTGGGAGTTGTCCGTGTCATTGTGGATGATCCAGGTCGGCGTTGTCGCCTCGCTGCCTGTGCTCCCTGGAGATCTATCATCGGTCGAGTACTGTTGACAGGGATACTGGAACACCGTCGCGAGTTGTTCCCAATCGTTGTACTCCCTCGGACTGGAATTATTCGGCAGAATAGGGGAGGGAACACCGTCCATCTGAGAAGCGAGCCAGCAAGGCTGCTGCCCGAGGGTGTTGATCGAGGCGATCGGGGCTAGATGCACACCGTTGAAGTCCTCCTGCTTGATACTCTTCGTACAGCCGCGTTGGACGTCCTCTTCGCCCCTGTTCACGTGGTAGTCCTCGAGGTGCATCGTCTGAAAATCGACGGGAGACGTTTAGTGGATGGACAGTGGATGTCGAGAAATTGTTGCGGGCATGGAAAATCACGGTGTTTTTAAATCGAATCAGATTGGCTGCGAATGTTGTAACGATAGGTCACGCGTGACATTCGCAACGATAGTGCCCGAAAGTGTCCGTATCTAGCGGAAGAAATTCGTCGATCGATTTAAAGCTATCCTGGTTAAAGAAAAGAGCACTTTATTTTTTAAATAAATAATTTAATAATTGATCGATCAAACACAATGGTCGTCACTGGTCACTTACGAGGAGATCAGCCGCACGGATCCAACTTTTTAAACAAGAACTCCACGTTTCGATGAAATGAATACTTTGAATGAGCTTATCACTTGGTCGACAGCCGCGTGGCGCGCGGTCGCGTGATCTTAATCGCGAAGAGGAAGGAACGGAAGCAGGGAACGTGTCTGAACGTGATGCAACACGAGGTGACCCGAAGATAAGGCAAACTCGGATCCAGCTGAACACCCGTTCCCGCGTCTACGCGACGACTATCAACCGGGACAAGACATCGGACAGTTTTTCCAGCAGACAACGCGACTAGCTGGAGCAGATCCCCTACCACCATTGCGCCCTACGTCTTGGAGGAGCAAGGGAAGAAGGCCTTCGAGAAGGGTACGCGCCGCCCACTCGCGTGGCCGTGCCTAGTTCCCCCTCGAGTGACAGAGATACATGCTCTTGGTGGCACTTGTGCATCGATGCACTTGTCGTTCTTCGCTCTTCAGACTTGATTCTTCTTCTTCTTCTTCTTCGGGACGAGTCAGGGTGGCACATCTGCGCGCGCGTCTGTCGTCTCCCTTTTTCGTGACTCTTCTTTCGAATTCGTATGTTTTTTCACCCGCGCCTAGATTCCTGGAACGATTATGCTCTGAATTGTCCCGAGGCTGACGAACCGATAGATTGCGTCATTTATTGTCCTCGGGATTCCTTGGTTGATTCTTGAAACAGGGGTTGTTGAATAGAAATTTGGATTTATTTTGGAGGTTCTTTGATTTATTGTTGGATAGCTGATTAATTGGGGATTTATTAAATTGGGGGGGATGTGAATGACATCTTTAAAAAGTTTTGTGGCCATTATTCTTCAAATAAATTATGATGAGGGTTGTTTGAAATGGTGCTCGTTGTCAGAAAGGGGTGAAATTATGTAGAATAAAATTGAATTTTAAAAATGATAGGATTTATCTTCTGCCATCTTTAATACTAGAAGATTAAAATCATTAATCTTAGATTTTTTATTTTAAATTTCAGAAATTATTAAGGTGCTTTTGTTGAAATTTACATTGATTTTTGTCGTGATAAAGAATAATTCTATATGTTAATTTATGTTTCCTTTTTTATTTATTTATTTTTCTACTGTATTTTTAATACCTAGAACTATCAAACCCATTAAAATGACTAATCTGAAATTTTTTATTTCAAATTCCAGAAATTATTAGGGTGCTTCTGTTGAAATTCAAAATGATTAATCTTAGATTTGTTATTTTAAATTCCAGAAATTATCAGGGTGCTTTTGTTGAAATTTAAAACAATTTATCTTAGATATTTTATTTTAAATTCCAAAAATTATTAAGGTGCTTTTGTTGAAATTTAAAATGATTAATCTTAGATATTTTATTTTAAATTCCAAAAATTATTAAGGTGCTTTTGTTGAAATTTAAAACAATTTATCTTAGATTTTGTATTTTAAATCCCAAAAATTATTAAGGTGCTTTTGTTGAAATTTAAAATGATTAATCTTAGATATTTTATTTTAAATTCCAAAAATTATTAAAGAACTTTTGTAAAAATTTACGTTAATTTTTGTCGCGATAAAGAATAATGCTATATCTAGTTTACGTTTCATCTTTTATTTATTTATTTTTCTACCATAAATGCCGGTAGTTGTATTAATCATAGGGGTGGTTCACCGATACAAATCGCAAGGGTTGAAAATCTGAACCCAAGCAATCAATTTGTAGCCGATAGGTGGTCATCGGCGCGTCTCTTTGAAAGTTGGTAGGAATATTCCAAGTCGAGGTGCAGCGAGAGACAAAAAACAGAGAAAGAGAGAGAGAGGTGGGGGTGCATAGGACGATCTTTCGTCGGTCGAACCCCGAGAATCGGGTGCAGGGGCAAAAAACGTAAAACCAGCTGCCGCACACGCGTCACTTATTAACAACAGCTTCTTCGCGCGCACACATGAGGGCAAGTCGTTCACTCCTTCCTCCTATTACAGGCTACTATTATTTCACCGACCTCCCCGTTCTCCTCCTTTCATTGCCTTTCAAACTTTCACGCGAATGCGACTGACATCTCTCGCTTCCTTTGATTATCAAATGAATCCGAAATAAAAACCTCTGTCGTCCAATAGCGCGAACATAATTGCCCCTGAAAACAGGCAATCGTGATTTCTGACCTGATCACGTGACAAGCGAATTCGGTTCAACTTCGCTCACGTATACTTTTGTATTGTATATCCTCGATTGGATGTTTGTTGGAGTCATTAGAACCACCTCTTAAGTAAAATCATAAAGCAAATAGTATAAGAATTATTGTTTTCGTTTAAGGAACGCACGACGCGAAACGCATTGTTATGATTCCAGCACGATTCTTGCGCCTGCATTATCCCCCGTTCTCGGTTTCTTCCAAGCAATACGCACACAACCTCCTACACACGCATCCTTCTGCTCAAGACCTCTATGTACACACGCGTGTTGCATCTTGGCTGGTGCAGTCACGCGAGCACGCTCACGTGTTCACAGTTGCATCTTATGGTCGGGTTATACGTCATATTACGGGTAGATAAGTGATAGAGTGGCACATGTGGCATGCCAGCCCTCTATGCTTACATTATACATACTATGCCCGCTCTCGACCACGCTTTTTTGCCCGGGCACCTGTCAACTCCGTTCGTACCATAGTCACCGCATGTGTACGACTGCCATTAAAATAAATATACTGGAAAAAGGATTTCGATCGTACACCCCATACGGATGCAATAACAGACAGAGAACGAAGGAGAAAGGAGGAAAAAAAAAAGGAGGGTTTAATCGGACAGGAGAGGATTAAATGGGGGGGTTTGCTTTTTCTAGATTTTGTAATTAATATTTCATTCAATAGATGGATTTGGATGTTATTTTGAAACTTTACCAATTGTTCTTGGGATAGTAACTTTTGTTATAAATAATTTAGAATTCCTTTTATAACCTGGCACGAGTTCAAATTCTAGTATAGAAGTTAATAAACACTAGCCAGGATAATAGATATATCAGAATCATACTTCTTTGTAGAAATATTAATAAATTGATATCTTCTTTATTTTTAGTAATATTAATAATATTCTTTATATAGAATTGTTTAACGATATTTAAAGAAATCATTCATTGGTATAGTATTTACTATACGGTTCATATTAAAGTCGCATTTCTCGAATCGTAAATAAAGCGGTTGCCTGCGATGATAAACTGAGTTCGAGGAATGTATATTTTGGTTAGGAGGGTGTTTCAAACAAGGGAACTTTGGTGGTTAATTTGTATTCGGTGTTGTATAGCGGTACGAGTGGATAGAGAAGCGGTATTGGAAATAGTGCGGGACGCATCGCGTACGTACGTGTCGGCGTTCAGCATTCGGTCAAGCGACGTAAAAATAGAAAGACGTGCGCTCTGCATGTGACTTCGTATAATTAGGTACCGAACCCGAGAGCGATGGCGTTGTATATCCCATACGTTAGGAAGCTAGCACATTAGAGCTTGACACGGGTCCCGGCGATCTTTTTTTTCCTTCAAGTACGTTGACGAATCGGTTATAAAATATTATATAATATCTGTCGGAATGCAGCATGACGCTCGAGATGCGATTTATTGCTCTTTCATACTCGATTTAACGAAATATATTTGTAACACTTGTATACTTATGTACACTTATAAATACAAATGTATAAAAACGGGAAAATAGAATCTTTGTAGATTGCGATTTAAAGGTTAATTAACAACGCTAAGAGTACGTGGAGGTTAAATTGAAATTATACGAATCGTTCCGTAATGAAAACGAATGCGACGTTAACGAATAATTTGTTTTCACGTTAACTGTGCTTTCTTCTTCGATTATGGGAAAATGTTGTATACGACCACTGTTCCAAGCGATCGTTAGACAAATTATACCGGATTTGTCGTCGCATTTCTGATAGAAATTCATGCAATTCGGAACTTCGCCTGTAAATCCTTTAATAAGGCAACTTGGTTTAACTTCGACCACCCTAGATAGCTTTCCGACCTTGGTTTTGATTAAGGCAATCCAGGGGCTATCCTAAATAATTAGAAATTCATTTAGAATTTTATCACATCAGGATGGAACTTAGATAAACCCTACCTGAAAAAGTATAGCAAGATATCTTCCTGTAGGATCCCATTCCATAGCAACTATTCTTCCACCGACAGTAACGTAATCGTCGTCCGATGAGAAATTGACTTTTGTTAAGTCTATCAAGGGTACAGCCATTTTTACATCGTCAAAGGATGTTTTCTTGACGTCGAAAATGTTATCTTGTAAGGG
Organism: Osmia bicornis bicornis; assembly: GCF_907164935.1. NCBI lineage: Eukaryota > Metazoa > Arthropoda > Insecta > Hymenoptera > Megachilidae > Osmia > Osmia bicornis. The sequence continues at coordinate 4,855,290 of NC_060223.1, forward strand.
TAGAGAGAAAACTGTAGCAGGATCTTCGGTGGACGCGAATAGAAGGGTTAACTTTGGGCCGAAACACGCAGCTGCTACACGACCGTTAGGTACTGTCCATTTATCCGCATGCCATGGGGTTGCGACTCCGGTATTCCAAATTCTATGAGTAATTATTAATGGAATTAAGAGAAAAAGAGAAATGAAAATATGCGTAAGGGAAGGGAAGATATACCTGAATATTTTTCTACATGTAGCAGATAATAAATGAGAGCCACAGGATGACCACCGTGTAAAGCATAAACCACCACCTCCTACTCTCTTCAATGGAACACCTTCCTTCCTGGATATATCCCAGACAATCATACTGGTGTCTGCGGGTGAACAAGATACCAGCAGATCGCCCTGTGGGTGCCATGTAACATTTACTACAGGTGCATGATTGCGCTGTTTCAGAAACACTGCATGGCTAAGAGAGTTACTGGCTGCTCCTAATTCTATGGTCCAAACCAAAACACCTCCATGACAGGCTACCGCCAATTCCTTGCCAGCGAGGGGTCTCCAGCTTACGCAGCAAATTGATTTTTGAGCACTGTGCCTCAATACTGGCACTACTGGTATTCCCTGAGAAAATATGCGTATACGGTCATCCCTTGTAACCACTGCCAACCGTGGACAATGAGGATGCCAGGAAATACACCTGATCTGAAAATTGACATAAGGAATGATACACGAGTTACTTCTAAAATTAAATTGTCCGTATTGATTTCTTACAAGAGATGCTTCCCAATCCCGCGTGTGAACAACATCTGCAACTGATCCAGTTCCAGAAGTAGGTAAAATTTCTCTTTGATATAATCCTTTGTCCAATAAATCTAACCCCTTTTTAAGTCTGAAATTAAAAACCAAATTAGTTTCCAAAGTTAAATGAAACTAATACATCGGTTTTATTATTAAAAACCTTGTGGCTATCCAATGTATGACTGTTGTAACTTCTTCTGGTTCTGCGGATGCAGCGACACAGATAGCTTCAACTAAGCCTTTCTCCCTCCAAATGCTAGCAAGTTTTTTAAAAATACTATCATGAACTGGCAAAAATAAATCATCAGCGCAAACGGTGCGTGCCGTTTCACGCGTAGCTAGAATATCCGGGGCGATAGAAACTTCTGGATATTGTCGTATATATTTGAAAAAGGTTTGCAATTCATCTTGCAGATGTTCATAATTACAATAGCGCAAATTATTTCCTATAAACCCAACGGCTGCTTGCTCCTCAAAAGAAGGAGAATCGAAATCGTGCAACGATAATATTTTCAGCATGACTGATCGTTTTAATAATTACGTATCCCTGTTTAACCTATAAGAGCACAACATAAAACAATGAAAGACAACATTCGTTCAATTAAATATGACACAACAAATTTATTAAGCAATAACTTTTTCATTAAAACATACAGAGATTGATACAATAATTAATTTGAAGTTATTTCAACATATTTCGCGATAAAGCCTCTCATACCTTGCACAACAGACGCCGGATAAAATGGCCACTGACAGTTTATATCAGTTGCTACGGTAACGGCCAATCGTTGTGCAGGATCGGCGCGGTACTGCGCATGCGTCGTTTAGCCGCCATTTAAAACATCTTACTCCTGAAGAGAAACTTTGAATTAATATTATTGCTGTAAACTTGCATGACACCCAATATCTGTACGTTTATGTATTATAGTTTAATTCAAGAAACGTATACAAGTATTTTTTTCACGATAAAATCTTTCCAAAGTAAAGAAATATAAGAAAGAATTGAACGCGCGGCGGGATGCATTGAATACGACAGAGACAGAGGTAGGGGATCGTCGCTAGCAGGGTGGGGACCAAAAGGGAGGGGTGAGGTGGGGACACCAGCAGTATGCGGTCGCTATTCGAGCGGCGTAGATTACGTATTAGAATTGTCTTCTGCTACGGGCAGGCCTCGTTCGTCGGTTCATTTCGTTGTAAAAGCTATTTATCTCGCGAAGACTAGAAACGCGGCACACACTTGTCGGCGGACAATTGATAAAATGCTACCGCGAAGGTAGTGGCAAGATCTGTCACGATCAACATGATTTCGGTGGAGCTTTCGTTCTAGAAAGTCGGCCGAGATCGCTGGGGAGACGAGAGACAGAAGGGAGGAGGACCAGCTCGGTCTTCGCAAGAGATGGGCAAGAAGGGTTCTAAGCGAAAAACTCGATGGCGAACTCTAAGCATTGGTGGTGAGTTTCATTACCGAATAAAAATCGTTTACCAAACGTAAATCGCTTTCCCAAACCGTTCGTTCCTTAATGATACTTCTTTCAACTGCATTTAATGGTCGCATGTTCATGACTAATCGTTGTTGATCTATTACCAGAAATAAACCCTGTTACCGTAATACCCATCGTAGGCATTTGAATGCGTGTTGAACGTAGACAACCGATCAGGTATTGCCATTTTTGCCGTCTATGTAGTATCGAACGTGCATCTCAGCCACCATCGTGGGCCACAACTCGCTCCGTTTACAACCCCGCGTATACTCTTCAACGAATCACGTACACAAGTATCGTTTAAAGAAATACTTTCACGCCAGGTGCTCGTATTTATCGCGTGTCCCGTCTTCTTTGCCCGATAACTGAAAAAATGGCACCGCGTACCCGTGTCACGGGATAAACAAGGGCACGAGATGATTGTCGCGTAGATGAACGAGGTTACAGTGAGCCGTTTCATCCGGTGACAGTGCGCGATACTACGAGCGGAATTTCGTCGTTTCTGTCTAGGACCGTTTCCCCAGCCGGGCATCGATCCGTGGCACCCTCCATGATTTTCCTTCGTCGAAATGTGTCTAGCTAAAGCAAGTGCTTTACACGCGACCTTACCTATGTCTAGGCTGTTTCTCGTGGAAAGCCCGTCTCTCGTTACCGGTGTATCTCGCTCGTCGATGACCCGTTTCACTATTACGCTCTGCTTCCATCTATACCCGGCCTAGTGACATATCTAGTGTAAACTCGAACGGAAAAATTGCATACTTTATTCCATACTTCCGCATGCTTTCTTATAACCTCGTCTGTAATACTTTTCGAACAATATTTCGCGTTTACCGTCGGTAAACTTTCGACCAACCAGTAATGTATGTTCTATCTTTGGAGGGTTCTGTCTGTCTATACAGAGATTTCCAAGAGACTATTGAAAAATACTATGTGAAAAACGTAGAATAATCGAAAGGGCTGGAAAATATGGTTTGGTTAGACCAGCGACAGCATGCTGTTGAAGATCGGTGTGTAAGATGGTGGTGGTATTTAATACCGTAGATTGTCTGGATTTATCATTATGAGACAATACATTTTTTAATTTTCATTTATCGAATAGATAATGTTCACTGTAGCCGACATGGCGCTGAAAATATTTCATTGTAATTTGTATTTATTTTTACACCGTGTGTTGAAACACGTGCGCCTTTTCTATCATTGTTTCGTGAACGTACTATATTATCGTCGGCCATCGGAATCGTAAACACCGTTTTGTTTTGTTTATAACACGGCTTGTAGAATTTATTTATTTCGGCTTGAGATGTCATACACGGTCAATGTTGTACGACGTACGCGCTAGGTTAGAACAAGCTAAGCACGTGTAATTACAGAATCTAATAACACGTTCATGTATATTCTCATTGATACATTTATTTTTCAAAAGTCTAGAATTTACATGACACATCGGTGTTTATCAGTCTAGTTCGCGTTATCATCGTTCGATAAGGTTATAAGGGTTTACGTTCAACTAAATCCCATGTATTAGCTAAGAATGTGCTTTTTACCCTTAATCTTACTCTTTCTAAACGTTATATATTTTTCGCGTTTAATTACACGATTTTTGGTAGATTTTTATTAAATTTTGATTAAATACATAAATTATCTCGTCGAAAATTCAAAAATTTGGGATTTCTCCATGGTTTGCCGTCCGATGGTTAATGAAAATATATAGATGGAGCAGTAGTTCGTATCAAAAGGGTCTCTAATATCAATTATGTCAAAAATGTCGTTTACATTGAATCTTGAGTGATCTTGAAAACTTGACCATACGTAACACCAAACATTATACAAACATACTCGTTTCGCGCGCTTCGGTGTGACAATAGTTCGGTGAGGAAAGATAGCGCAGTGCTTTTTCCTGTTCGCGATGAATGTAGTGGAACAAATTCAATATAATCCCGTGTTTTCGTGCTTGGAGAATAATAATTTATTTTGAAAATTGGAAACATACCGGCAGAATTGCGCAACGGCCTTTTTCGCGCGCGGAGGTAGGTAAAACGAAGGTTATGTACATGTGCGTAGATGTAGTGTTTGATAACGAATTCTCGCACCTTGAGTATTTTAAAATGATCTATGTATCTTAAGCATTATAAATTAAATTTTAAACACGATATTAATATTTTATTTTACGTTTGAAACGCTGCCAATTATTCCACCCTCTACGATGATCAAACTGACAATTTTATGCATTGTGAATGTAAGAAATTCCGCGCATGCGCAGTTCGCGTAGATACATAGAAACTGTTATAAGATGAATGAGTAGGTTAGAAAATGAAAAATAATTTTTCTTTTTAGTCTCACATGCCAACGGTATTGCATCTACAGTGAACAAGATAAAATAGGTACGTTGGCATGACAAAAGAATTAACCTAAATTCTTGTTTCACGAAATAGAAAATATATACATACATATTTCTCTTTCAAAAGTCATAACCACTCGTTGCGTCATAGAATAATTTTTCCGATACGTCGATATTCATTAGCTGTTGAATAATTCCCACCCGCTTTCATGGGATTAATATTTTGTAACAGTTGCTATCTAATTAATAGACGATGATTCAATTGACATCTATTGAAAAGAACGAATCGATACGTGTGTAGAAGAACCGTCAAACAAATGCGCGGGAAATTTAAATTTGTTCAAAATGGAACAAGCTTTAGTTTCGGTCTCGTAATAACTACAACTATGCTTCTATATATAAGTATGACTTAAATATGAAATATTATTCATATAATACCGTTACTTAGAGGCTGATCCACATGAACTAGTTCATCTAATGCAATTAGGATGTAGTTGAAGACGGCGATGGTTTCATAAAAGAGTATAATTTAACGATGACAAATCAGTCGTGATATAAATTTAATATAATTTCTCGCCTGAAATCACCTTATGTCGTCTCGGGACATCCTGTATCGGTTAAATAGCCTATTCAGTCGATTTCGTTCGATGGGGGGTGATCCAGTCTGTCCCCCCACAAAAATGTACGTTCGCCAAGAATTCAGGATCCGCAACCCTTGACATTCACGGTCCTTCTCTCGTGGGGGTCAAAGATCTTCGGAGGAAACGAGAGAACTATGGCGGGCTGAAAGAGAGAGGGGTTGAAACCGACCGAATCAATAGGAACAGCCGTTGCGCCTCGATCGCGATGCTGCTCGAACTTGGGAACGAATCCTATTATGTTGAAAAAAAGATGGAAAGGATGTTGTTACAAGGGTGCTTCAGCCCCTTACGAATGTCTTTTGAAATAATGCGATTGCCTCAGGCTGTAGTACAAACCATATCTCTATGGATAATAAAGGAGGATGTTAATTTTCATAAATTTTTTATGTTCAATTTTCACAGACTTTATTGAAAAATATGACAAATTACCAGTGAACTTGATATTTTATACAGAAATATTATTTCGCGTTTAATATACATTTAGTTTCTCCTTTGTTCGTGTCTGTCTTCCATAAATGGAATTGTATGAATGTCCACGCGTTCTCTGAGTGTTATTAATCAATTCACTGAATTGTTCATACAATCTGAATTCAATAAATTGACTAGACTTAATTGGGATTAAACGAGCACTGAAAAATCGTTGATAAACCAGTGATAACGTTGTGATCAATTTAGAGCATGAAATAATGAAAAAGTTTCTTAGATTAGTTATGGAGATTCATTGATTTTTGTGTATTTGCTCATGGTGTTTCCTGTGATTCCCCATAAGTAGCGTCAGTAGTTGACTTGTACTACTTGCCGCGGAAGAATACGTTCCTTTCTTCTACTTAAGTTCTTCCATCGAACAGTATATTACTTTAATTTTAGAATATAATTTACATTTTCGTATTATGTGGGTTTAGAAACCATATTTAATAAAAATAAGCATTCAAATAAAATGACACACTAGGTGCGTCATATCAATTTAATCAATGACGCACCATATGCGTCTCAATAAAGAAAGTCATATTATCAATCAATACTCAAAAAGATGTTAAATATACAAAAGTAAAATGTGGAAATTAATAATTAATGTTAATTAGTGTTATAATACTCAAAGATGAAAATTCCATTTGTTCAAAATTGTTTTATAATATGATTTTGTATTGAAAGTGAGCATCTAAAATAAAATTAAGCGTCTATACGAGAGAAAAAGGTACACATGGACGTCTAGACGTGAGAAAAATGACATATTTGAAAATTTGAATATGAGATTAGACCGTGATGAACTTTTGATATGTGTGTAAGGTTGCTTGTGCGTGTGTAGAGATGCTAAGTATAACATTGACAAAGCAGAAGGAATGAGGATGAATATGCGTGAACACACGTGCGTTTAAAGTTGGGCCACATTGCTTGTTACGTAACCGTCGAGTCTCGCTTCACACTTCGCTATCGATTCTCGAATAGTCAGACGAATAAGCACGATGTGCTGGAAACAGTAACAACCTCTTTTTTTTCATTTAAACACGTTCCATCGTAAAACTGATAATAAAGCGGTGGATGATTGTTAGTTTAACTTCACTCGTTAGTGGTTTTCGTGTTAAGAATAGCAATAAACGAATGATAAGTAATAACAGTACAGTAGCAACACTTGGATCTATAATAGAAAATAATAATAATAGAATTATTATAATATACTATAATAGAAATAATAAAGAACAATAGAAGAATCATATATTTTAACGACAGTTTTGAAAATTTTCAAATACTAAAAATGCCTGTTTCCAAGCAATACAGCATTAAATACCGGTACTCAAGCCACTGACGCATTGAGCATCGGCAGTACAAAATATTAAGTGCCTTGAGTACCGGTATTCCGGCTAATAAACTTCCCGAGTACCGGTACTCCGACCACCAAATCACTTGGAAGATTACACATTTGCGGTATTTCGAACATAAATCATCAAATACTGGTACTCAATCCACTAAATAATTCACAGTCGTAACTTCTTCGTGGAATCAACTTACACCTTCTCTTTCATACATACAATACCGAATGTAATCACATAAACGATGACCATGATCATGTTTTCACTGAACACAAACAATCCTGCTGTTCGAGGAACAATTTCGCGATCGTGTATTGATTTTGTTTAAAAAAAAGAAAGCATTATTTTCTCTTCGAAGAGACTGCATTTATGCATCAGCGTGGCACGTGGTTGCAGATCGTAGACCTTCTCGACGTTCCCGCGGATTACGTAACAAGCTTGGGGAGCCACGAGTAATAAAGCGTGGCTTTGCATGCGTTACGTGTGTCTGCTCGAATAGAAGTGTTGGTACATCGCGTGTACAGTTGCGTGTGTTTAGTTGTGTGAAAAGATTTAATACGGTGACTAGCTGGATCGTCTCTTATCGTGATGACTCCGTTTTATTTCGGCCGAATAGGTGAATGGATAAGGTGGTGGAGAGAATAAATTTTCTTGGGAAAAATAGCACAGCAGTAGAAAATAGAAGAAAATCAAATATAATTAAATTTAATGCAGTACAGTGAAGCTACGAATTCTATTATCGTTAGAACTGATATCTGATTGAAATTATCGATGACAATCAATCAATTCTGATCTGGTATCGACTAGCATTAAATTTCGTTAAGCCAATTTGGTGTAACCAAATTAGATAAAACCGAATTATGATACGTGTGACTGTTCACCTTAAAATCCGTTAATTGTTCAGAAATTAGACGAGTCGTGTGAAGTTGTTGAAATTACAAATTGAATCATGCGACTGTTTTATAATATTCGCAGTGTAACATAAATTTGTAATCACAGAATTAATTTATTTATTTTCTAAGCAGATTTTTTCATATATTTAACTGTTTGATAAAGTTGATAAGAAATGGAAGAAATTCCTGAAGAAATCGTCATATGTAGATAACAATTAGTAAACAAGAAAGTAACAGATATATTTTACCGTTTGTAAAAGAAGTTTGTAAATGTGTGGTTCTTTTTATCGTATAAACTATACTAACTTAGACAGTGTTATGTATTCCATTGAAAATCAACGAGACAATCGTATAAAAGTTATGCGGTGATTTGCGGTTGCGCGCAAAAGTAGGAAAGTAAAAATGTAATAGTCACGTAACGACTACATAATCCGCAAAATAGTTTAACATTGTTGAATCTATAGACTCGTTTAATTTTTATTGCATCGAAAGAATTATTTTTAAAAATTAAAGTACACACTTTATGTTACATTTTTCAATCGCAACGTTGCCGGGTTAAAAATTCAACATATTTCAATGTTGTCGTTGAAAAACGGCGATGTTCACCATTGTAAAAGGTTAAAGCCGTTGCACGTGGGAATGCAATGCGTATCCGAGCGCACTCACATGTCTGAACCGACGCTAGGCGACGCGACGCGTCTGAAAACTGCGCGCGGAACGAACCACCTCGAGTTCAAGTTATGAATAGCAAGTGAGTGACCACGAGGCCCACATCACATGCTCGACCTTTCCGCATTCGAATGATTCGACCGTCACGAGACGTTTATACTTAACTTTTCGAGCGACACGCGAACAGGGAATCCCGTGCGGGGTGGACGAACCAATTTTTCTTTTCCATCGCGCGACATTTTTGCCAACTTGCGAAATCTTCAGCTCGCCGCATCATCAGTCATTTGATATTATGTAAACGCGATAAAATTTTCGGAGTTAGTATTATGTAAACATTCGCAAGGAAATCGTTATTTTATCGACTCGTTGAAATTTTAATTAATGTTCTGTTGAATAAAATTCGAGACGGATACTTGATAGAACCAGATTACCGTTTGAAACGTGATGCTTCAAGCAGCAATGGAAGAGCAATATCTGAATTGAAATTAGACGTCGAAGCTATGCAAACAGAAAAGTACAAAAGGATAGCGCCGAGAGGAGCGCAAGTCCGGCGATGCTACATTTGGCAAATCGTCAAAAGTTCTTTAACCTTTCGAGGCAAGGTGGCGGAAACCGCGAAAAGGTCCTCTTATAGTTATCAAACAACATAACATCGTTCGTAGATTATAGTAGAAGAAATTTCTTGAAATTTTCCAATAGTTAAAATATTGAGTACCGGTATTTAAGCGCATCCTATGCGCTGAGTACCGGTATTCAATACATTAATCTGTTTGAGGATAGCATAATTGGAATATTAAACATATTGAGTACAGGTATTTTTTGGTGTCGATCACAATGAGTACTGGTATTCCAAATATCAGACATATTAATTTTCCAATGCATAATTCTTTCTTTAATGAAGAGATGTATAGCTTTAAATTAAGAAACTGTTTATATTATAGAAATTCATTTTTAAAAAATCCTGTACCACTGAAAATTTTAGTACTCTGAAATATATCAAATATGTGCAAAGTGTTAAATATTTCAGTTACTTCAGCTATGAAATATTCTGCATAAATTATCCGATCAAGTTTTAATGAAGTAGGATTTTCATTCTGGTATGCGATTTCTCGGAAATGTGTTACATGAACGCGAAAGTGATTCACGGAAGAGTCGTTTGTGAAATTAATAATGGTTGTATTTTTATTTCTTTTCATTATTTATTGCTGATGTTGTTACGTTCGCTTATATACGTAACCTTCTTTCACGTCATTATACGACGTATTTGCGATAATCTTTTGTGTTTTCTTAGTCGCTTATTTGGATTTATAATACCCGTAGGTTGAATTTCTGCAGAAAGGCGATGGGAAGTGATTTTCCTTTAAAATTACGAAGTGCGAGGAAAAAAGCAGTTGCATTCGAGAGAGGAAACGATAAAAATAGAGCTTATGTTAAACTGTGAATTAAATGATAATATTTGTATTCAGGTCAGATGGTGTCGTTTTATTTGAAAAATAGATCTAAGTAAATTTCATACGTTTAATTAATCAACGAGTTACACTAATGAAGGCGACGAAGGGTTAATTGCTTGATTTTATACAAAACTCGAAACGTCGCGTCAGTGAACAGCTGATTTCTTAACACGATGATAGCCGATAATTATTCAATGCGTTATTCATTGTTCGAGAAATCGTAACCAGAGCTGAACGATTGCGCGAGAAATTAGTTGGCAATGTTCTATCGTTGTCCTGTGCATCTGCCAACGAAAGGGTTGGTCCATTGAGTTCATTGAGCACAGTTTAGTAATGCTTCTTCCAAATATTTCGGCGATGCCTGTCACCGAAAATAGCGGTGTGATTTTCTTGCCTGTTCGAATTCCTTTCCGCGAACGATTAATGTATCGGTGCCAGGTATGAATGGATCCATTAACACAATACTTACCGCTCGCTGATTCGAATTTCCCATTAAACCTCAGAAGGCGGACCATAGAGAGAGACACAATCTGACTATAATTTTGTATTTCATATTATTTTCATTTTCTTTAAAAATTATTCTTCCAATACATGAAACTCTTTCGTTTGAAACGTTAAAACGTGAAATGAGATGTCTTTTTGAGCTGATCAGACCTAGCTTGCGAATAATTTTCTTTCTTTTTTGACGATGACTTATGGGGGGGAGGGAGTCAGCAAAACAAGCTGGAGGCACCCATGAATATTCCGTGAGCCCCCCCTCCCACCCCCGAGTCAGCTTAACAGCAATCCCGAATAATTGGAGCTCTCTTCCCGGTCCGCTATCTGAAGCTGTCCGAGGCGGACCATGGAGAGAGCCTCAATTTTAATTTAATTTTCTATTTCATATTATTTTCATTTTCCAAATTTTACACGGTTCCATTAAAAGATATTCTTTAGTTTAACTTTAGGTTAATATCTTTGTTCGGGTCACGATTGACCCAGGCTCTGCTGTTTAAGAATTAATATTACATAAATTTCCTAAAATATCAAGCAAATAGCAGTAATTATTTTTTTAAATCAACCACTTACAATTAATTTCCAGCTTAATTAATTCATAAGTAGCCTTCGTTTTAAGCAGTTAATTAAGGATATCCTATGCTTCCACTGAAAAATGCTTTCCATCAAAATGAACAGATTGAATGATAGAAAAATTAATGCTACGTTTCACTTGAAAACATTCGTTGGCCAGTCTAAGCTTCAGCTGTGTCGCCAGTTAATCAAGACAGTATCTATGCGAGAACAATTTCCCCGGACTTCACTCGTCTAATTCAATTTTCACGTGTGATTTGTGACACCGTTGACGGTTAATAAGCTTAATGATCACCATTATCGGCCATTAGATCTGTAATCCAAAACCGAGCACCATGATCCTTTTCCATTTATTACCCACCGATCGATGGTCAAAGGATGTCACAACACGCTTTTTTTTTTCTCGCCCATATGGGATCCTGTAAGGGATCGTATTACTTTCTGTGACCACAGGGTTTTTACGTTCCCCAAAACAGAGTGCAATCTCGGGTATCGTATGTCCTCAGGGTGTTCCATGGTTATTTGTTATTTCAGTCGGACTCGATGGATATTTTCCGAGAAAGCATGGTTCGGACCCGTGAAAAAGTCCTGATCATAGAGTTTCTGGAAGGTGATCATGGGAATCCTTACTAAATCAAGTCCAGGATTTTTCGAAGCGAATAGGGGGTGCTAAGGAGTAAACCTACGTTGTCAGGAATGATTGCACAATTTATTAGAAAAATACATTTCATGGTGTAATAAAAAGGAATGGTAGAATTTCAGAAGAATGAAGAGAAGAAAAAGAAATTGCAATGACCTGAAAAATATGTGTCATTCCAATCAGAACAGCGGAATGTTTCTTTGCAATAAGTGCATGAGAAACTCGTCCATCTTCTTTAATTTTTCACATGCAAAGGAATCGATTGAGCCGAGCGGAGCTCGACGAGATACATTATCGATTTGGTTATTTATTCTTGGAGCCCGGAAACTCGACGGTAGACCGGCTTTAATTAACCCTTCTTGACCCGCGATTATAAGTGTTAACAAAATATGCAACGCAAAGTATTCTTTCCATAAAAAAATAATACATTTTTCAAGTTCATTGGTTCGTTGGTAACTTATTTTTTGCAAATTATCGAGCAACTCTTATTACAAAATTAATATGTGACATTGGCATACATTTTAATATTAATATTAGCAGAAGGATTCAATTTGTGACACCTGAAAAGCTAAAAATATTTAAGTGTTATAATGTCCCTAGGCCCTCCCTGGATTTTCTCTAGACTCCTCCTTGCACTACTTAGAGAACCTAGTGTATCTAGAGTATCCTAGAGTGAACCCAGTGTAGCTAGGGAACACTAGAGTGTGCCCCACTGTACCCTAGTGCACTTAGGGAACCGTAAAGTCTACCCCAATGTATCTAGGGAACCCCAGATGTTTCCCAGTATATCTAGGGAACCCTAGAATGTACTCCAGTGTATATAGAGAACCTTAGAATGTACTCCAGTGTATCTAGGGAACCTTAGCTGTATCCTAGTGTACCTAGGGAACCCTAGAATGTACCCAAGTGTATATAGGGAACCTTAAAGTGTACTCAAGTGTATCTAGGGAACCTTGGAAAGTATTTCAGTGTACTCCAATGTGTCTAGGGAAATCCAGTGTCCCTAAAGTGTATCGCAGTGTACCCTGGTGTATCTAGGGATCCCTAGAATGTATCCCAGTATACCTAGGGAACTCTAGGGTGTCCCTAATAGACAGAATTTGAACTCTCGAACGGTGGGTCATTCTTGACCCAGCTACCAGGTTTCCAGAGGATCCCCACCAGTTTCATAAACTATTAAATAAAAATTTCTGGTGTAAATGTTTACACGATACTAGCGATAAGGCTTCCTTCGCCTATATCGCCATTTTTCTTAAAGAAACCTATCATGCTCAACATTGTACACTCGTGTAAGTACATCTATGTCTCTTTTGACCATCTCAATGAACTCCTAGTGAAAATAGTAGAACACTGCTTCCAGTCACATAAATCGAATTAGTTGTTAGTTTCTAACAGAGTCAGCTACGAAGAAGGTTGACTTGGCAAGGTGATCGTGCGACAATCGTGCCGAAGGTGTCACGAATTCGAATCTAGTTAGCTAGCCGACATCAGAGAGGGAGGAGAAACTCGCGGCCAATGTTTTCGACAATGTTCCTAGCCGATTCTATAATGGTCCGACGTTCCAAATCACTTATGTCTGCTCGTTCTACGTATCTGCCAGCCACCCTTATAAGATCATCTAAAGCCGTGGGGACTACGACCGACAACGAAGTTCCGTGCTTCGTTTTCATCGATTTTGTCGACACATCATGATGCGAACTGTTCTCCTCGAACCCTTACATATCCTCCTGAACCAAATTCTCCTAACTATTTAGTATTTCAGTAGAAAAGGAAAGTACCATTCGAGCCGTTCAGAGACTAAAGTGATCAACTCCATCTTTTTAATTTTTTTAAATTTTAGTGTCAAAGCACTTGATCGGTACTTAACTCTGTATACTTTTTTAATTTCCCTAACTTTTGTTATTTTTAAGTTAATTGATTTGGCAAATGGGCAGCTCATTTTAGGTAAGGGTGAAAGAATTTCTTTTTCAATTTTTCAAAATTTGATAATAGAGAATTAAATAAATTTTTAAATAGGTAATTTTATTCATAATATTATAAATTTATGGGATCATGGTCCCAATACAGGGTTAGGGTGAATCGGTAAGGACGTGGGAAATTCTTTTGCAATTTAAAAAAATTTGATAATAGAGAATTACATAAATTTTTAAATACATAATTTTATCCATAGCATCATAAATTTACAGAATTACTATGGTTCCCATAAAAAGTAATGGTGGATTAGTGAGGATAAAAGAATTTCTTTTGCAATTTTTCCAAATTTGATAATAAAGAGTAATAAAAATTTTTAAACACATAATTTTATTAATTAAAAATTTGTTGGATCACTATAATATCTATAGAGATTTTTGCAGCATTGTTAGGGGTAGAGAAACGGTGTTAATTCCGCCCCCTTGGTAATTTTTCTATTATAACAAAGAATTAAATTTCCAAAAAATTATTGATCGTCCAAAGAAATCCCTTAGGCACTTTTATCACACCCTATACATTCGACCGGCGAATTTGCTGGTACTTTAAGCTCCCTCAAACCCTCTGTTATTCTCGTCTAGCATCTTTTCTTTTCTGCATTCCCACGTTGCTCTAGGCTTCTTCTTTAGATCGCGCTGGCAGAATCCTGAAATTTTTGAAATAGAATCTGAATAAATCACAGCGATTCTTCCAGATTTTTCGAATTTATCCTTTGTCGAGTATACTGGTAAAATAAATTCTACTCCCAGAGGGAAAATAAAGTACCTTTTGTTTTATTCGATTTTTCTTTTTGCCTTCTGGTTTCTGTTGTTTACGCTTACTTTTCTATTTTATTGAACTTATTTACCCTTCGTAACTTCAAAACTTTTCCAGAGTTCAATGTTCTTTCTTCGCATATAAATATATTCTGTTTTGTTGCTATAAACAATTTTAATAACGTTTGTTTAATGTTTCTTCTTAATGGTTGTAGTTTCAAGTTCCTAGTTGAATTATTAATAATTAGATAAGTGGTATCGTTCCCCTTGAAACGGATGATAATGGTACGAAATACAAATTCGTATCTGAAGCGTGACTAATTATGCAGTTTCCAACAAAATTGTCACGTTGTGTAACATTGGGATAACGATTTAGAACTACGCACGGTTTAATTCGATTTACGTTGCACCGTGGAAAAATTTCTTATCTGAGCTTGGAACTCATTCACTCAGGCTAATCGGTGTTCAGAAATGAAAACTAAGATGAAATGTAGTCCAAGGCTTCGGCAAAACGGTTATACTTGTACATTTTTTCTATTTCATTCTACTACAATTTTTAATTAGCATTGCTAGAAATTTCGGAAATTTCTTTATTAATTTTTCAGTACAAGAAAATTTATCTTCAATTTTATTCTACTACAATTTTTAATTAGCATTGGTAGAAATTTTAGAAATTTTCTATATTGATTTTTCAGTACAAGAAAATTTATCTTCTTCAATTTCATTCTACTACATTGTTTAATTAACATTGGTGGAAATTTTGGAAGTTTCCTATATTGATTTTTCAGTACAAGAAAATTTATCTTCTTCAATTTCATTCTACTACAATTTTAATTAATGTTGGTGGAAATTTTGGAAGTTTCCTATATTGATTTTTCAGTACAAGAAAATTTATCTTCTTCAATTTCATTCTACTACAATTTTTAATTAACATTGTTGGAAATCTTCTATATTAATTTTTCAGTACAAAAAAATTTATCTTCAGTTTCATTCTACTACAATTTTTAATTAACACTGTTGAAAATTTTGAAAATTTATCTATATTGATTTTTCAGTACAAGAAAATTTATCTTATACTTAATTTTTAATATAATTCACCTTTAATTAATTAATTTAAAGGAAATCATTAAATCTAATTTTTTCTAATGTAGACATCAACCCACTTGGCTCGTAAGATGTACAACTTCTTCGGATAATTACTAACGTTAATATTACTTGCAACAATGATTCACTTAGGCCTGTCTATCGTTTCTAGTGACAATCGTATTTAACAATGGCGTTAATGCCAGACAGAATATCCAGCTCCTCAGGTCCCTGTGCCAGGGTTACCGTTTACGTAACATGCCCACGCATCCAAATGTACGGAAAGGAACGTCGTTTTATCTATATTTATCGAGCTTATCTCTTCGTACAATATCGGGTAGCTGTCCATCGTTCAACATATTCACTGGTTACTCTTGTTATAATATAACATGATCTTCGGCAGCCGGGACTTCCTTCTTCTAATTATACCATACCGTTTTCTGTAACCCTTTGATTTCAGATGATTGAGATTTCAGTAAATCATTCAAATTGCACGAAAGCAAAATTGTGTATATCTTGACAAATTTTATTTGATAAAATGATCAATATTTTAATTATTAAATTTAATTTTATAAAGCCTAAGGGGTGTTTAATTACATTAATTAGTAAATAGTGAAAATGGGCTATTTCTTCTATCTAGAAAATTTCTAAAAAACTATTTATTTTTCTGTGTTTTCAAAATTAACCCTTAGATATTAACCTAAAGGTAAAAGCATAATTTTTAAACAAAAGCGTGTCATATATTAGAAGGATAATTTTTAATTTCATACAAATTTTAATTTCATCAAAAATTCATAGAAATATAGAATTAAATTAGAACTGTGGCTCTCTCCATGGTCCGCCGACTTAAGAGGAATAATTTTTAAAGGGACAGTGAAAAATTAAATCATTAAAACAATATGAAATACAGAATTAAATTAGAATTGTGAAACTTAATACATATTGGGGAGAAGTGATCTTGATTCTGTAAAAATATTTTGAAAAAAGGTCATTCTGATGTCCTAGTCTCTTCATAAAAAAAAGTAATCTAATGATCCTTAATCTGACGATCGGAACCCTGATTTTGAGATTTGAATCATCGAGAAAGGTTTTAATTGGACAGCTTAATGTACCGTGGTGAGAAAGTAAACCGAAATCGCCGATTAAAATTTCACCGAGAAGGGACGTCGTTGGCCAATACAGTTGACGTAACGTAAGGGGTGAAAAGGGGTTGAATATGTATACGAAAAGGAAAGTGCGGCTGCGCGCCCGAACGATCGGCTACAGAACAAAGTCGCCAACCAGTCGCTAATACATACAATACACCTTCAATAACAGGGGAGAAATATTGTTACAACTTTTTTCAATAAAAACACAACATTAACCATCCCCTATATTTTTACAAAGTTTCATAATTTTTGGGATTTTTAACTTTGAGATTTTCTTTTGTTATGTCTGTAGTGTTTGCAATTTTATGCATCTTCTGTAGTCTAATATTTAGATAAATAAAAACTGGTATTTTTGATTCTATTCGTTAAATACTATTAGATTATCAAAATAAAGGTGAACAATTTTGTGTCCCTCAAAGTGAAGTTAAATCGAATTTGGAAGCCATTATTTTGAGAAGTTTTAATTATTCTAGTATTGATTATCAATAAATCATTAATATCTGTGAAAAACCAAAGCCTAGAATATATAATCAATACATAAATGTTTATGTTCACTAGTAATACATATTTGCTATTAAAAATTTCTACATTAATAATGCTAATAGAATTAATCCGCCACTTACTTTTAAAAATATTTAATTAGCTAATATTTAATCAGCTTATCGACGTATGTCGGGTGGATCTCGATAAAATTGTTTGCAAGTGAAAAAAGGGTAACAAAATGTTTATACAATAGATTGTTTTTCCCTCTCGAAATTATACCTCCGTTAATGCATTAATTAATTTCTGAAATTAAAAAATAAAATTTATTATTTTGTTAATTGCAAATAGGAATATATGAATTTCAGAGCTTCGTTAATAATTTCAGAAGTTTCATTATCAAAATATTAAATCACAATTCGATTTTAAAAACGAATTAACCATCTAATTATTCGCGAAACCCAATTTACTTGATGAACTCATTAAAACCGGAAATTGCTCGGCAATGGCCATTGTTTCTCCGCTACAATTTATCGAAACCACTAAACTATTTTCGTTTTACAAAGAAAAAAGAAATTATTGATCGATCAAACGTGACAAATAGATTCGGTTGTAATCTGTTGCCGGGTGCAGCCTCGAATTTGTATCTACGACCCAGAATCGTATCGTCGATAAAAATGGAAAAGCGTCTGCGCACTCGAATTTGTCATTGTTACATTGCATCGTTTTTAGTTTAAATCAAATAAAATACAGAACAAATAGATTGAAACACCATGTGTTCCATCTTCCATATGAGGATTTTCTGCTTTCATAAATTTCAATGATATTTTATTCGAACTGAACATTTCAAACTTTGATGAAGGTTCTCATCGAGGTGGAATTATGTACTTAAAATTATTAATTTAGGTGAAATTGCTTAGAGAAATATTAATGATGTGACTATATTGAATCAGATAATTAAGTGGTACTAATAGATATTATGAACTGTTTCCTTCACATTACTTAATGAAATTATCGTAACAGGCTATACCACGCTTAATTAATTACAACAGATCTAAATGAGAATTCTCTATAGACCGTCACGTATCCGTGATGTATGCATCACCACATTGTATGCAACAATTATGCATCGATTATGAACGTGATGGATTTATGGAAATTTGTAAAATGAATAATTAGATACAGGAGATTATTAAAAAAAATGCAAAAATTCAAATATTCCTAATAATAATAAAATAGAGAAAAATCGTCAGCAATTATTAGTAATTTTTATTTCGTTATATATTTTAAATTAGAATCAGAGAAAAATAAAAAACTAATCATCAGCAATTATTAACCAACTATTTTTATTTTGTTATATGCTGTAAACTATAATCAGGGGAAGAATTCTTCAAAATAATTCCATTTCCAAAACAGAGAAAAATCATCAGCAATTATTAATCAAGAATTTTTATTTTGTTATTAGAAACAGAGCAGAAAGATTTCAAGATAATTCCATTTCCAAAATAGAGAAAAATCGTCAGCAATTATTAGCCAATAATTTTTATTTTGTTATATATTATAAATTATTATAGAATCAAAGGAGAAAAATTTCAAAATTATCCCATCAGTTCACCCCCGTGCGGCTAAGTCGCGTGCCTTCGGTCAAGATTTAACGAGGTAAAAGAACAATAATCCGTTTAACGTTATCCCTGCGGCCGCGTTATTCGATTATAATGTTACAGGGAAACTTCGATGTCAACGAGAGTCTACCCTTGCAATTCAACGAACACTTTTCTCTACCCTGTTTGAATAAATTTCTCACGCTATAAAATCGTGAAACAGAATTCTCCATTATAAAAAATTATAATATTACGTGTAATTTTATATTTAAAAATATTTAGACACAAATCTATTTTTAATATTATAAATTTCATCAATTTCCACCCCATTTAAATTCAACATGAAAATGTTGAATTTTATCAACTGACGAGCAAGACTGTCATTAATTATCACGGCGTGTTGGCAGTTCCTCTGGCGAGAAAATAATTATACGGTTAAGGGGTTGAAGATGAACCGTGACACTTGAGCCACCCTGTACATTCAACCCTCGGTCATAGACACGGGCCGAGCAACTCGCCTGGCGACAAGACTCGCAGGCTTGCGCAGATCTGCAAACAGGAAGTACGATCATTTGGTTGGAATCACGCATGCGACGGGGGTGTTGGCCGAGAGGGTGGTAGGGGTTAAAAAGGCGGCCGTATGACTGGGGAAAGGGTTGAGACGGGACAATCTGAAGGATAAGGAAACGTGAACTCGAAGATGAATGACAGATGCAGAGAAATTGAAGATAAGGGGTTGAAGAAAATAAAAACAAATTTGAAGATTTAAACGAATCGTTTAAAAATGATATCATTTATTCTTTTTAAATTTTAGAGGATTGAAAAACAGAGATTAGAAGGGGTGAAAAAATTGAGGGAAAATAATAGAAACCAGAAGGGATGAAATAAAATTTGAAAAATAGGGCAACATAATTTCGTAAAAAGTAGAAAATATAATATAAATTATAATCCTATTTGGAAGAAATATTCGGGCAAGTACATTAACCTAAAGTTAAATGTATCATTTTTAAACAAGATAATAATAATTAAATAGAATGAATAATAGGAAACTAATAATAATAATAATTTTTAAAGAGATACAGAATTAAATTAGAATTGTGACTCTCTCCATGGTCCGCCGTCTTGGAGGTCTCTCTCCATGGTCCGCCATCCGAAAATCGAGAAAAACATATTATATTTCCTACTTTTTTAGAAGAAGAATCAATCGTTGTATAGTGATCAACAGCTATGAAAAAGAATGAAATTATATTGAGTTAAATGACTGAAAAACGATTAAAGAAAAAAAAAAATGCAAAGGAGGAATGAAGAATAGGTGTAAAGAGGGGGTGGAAAGCGCGCGCAGGAGGGTGGGCAGGGGTCGACGTAAAATCGTTTCAGCTGCACAGTCGCAGGAAAATCGAAGCCAACCGCCAGTGTATCGTACAGCAGCACGGCATTCACTTCCGTTTCCTCCATTTCGCTTCGCCCTTCGTCCGAAGAACACGCGGAACCATGCTGCTGGACGCCGGTTGAACCTTCATCCCTTCGAATCGCGATAAATGTATCGAACTCGCGAAGTGTCACCATCGATGATTTATAACAATAATTGTATTTTGGCATTGTGTTTCCTTCTTATCATTCTCCAACCTACGAATATAATTCGACGATGAAGTTCAATATACGCGAAGTGTCGATTCATTTTTTGAATGATTATTCAAATAATTATTCGAACTACCGTGTTTTCTTCTATAATTCCCAAAGGTGTTTGAGAAACGTCCTCCTTTCTACGTGATTCGCAGGTTTGAATTTCCATTCGCTGAAACTGAACGAATCAAGATTTTGCTTAATTAAAATTGTGATTTTATTGCAATGATGAACTTTGAAGCCGGTTTGCCGGTACCGAGAACAATCTTTGAACAGACCAGAATTCAAGGCAACTTGTGTGATTGGAAATTTTGTAAAATCATGGGTAGAAGTAGACGGTGATAACGTGTTATTTTTAAAATGATTTGAATAATCGTACATGTGCATAATAAAAATTGCCTGCAATATAGGGGAGGGGAATAATAATAATATCAGTAGTAGATTATTATTTTAACAGTATCATATGTTCATCATGTGTGATACTGAAATAAAAATATAGAAAATTAGAAATATTTATTATATCATTGAAAGATAGTTTGAATATAAACGTTCCATATCTGAGGAATCGTATTTTCCTGATAAATTAGATGATTATGGAATTCAAAGTTCAGTGTTCAGTTATCTATAAATTAAACTTGTTAATTAGTTACATTTCAAGCAGACTCATTGTAGCTCGAAGCTATTTGAGATACTAGTTCTGACATACAAAACTTATTGCAGTAATAACAAGAATTAATATAGTTCCTTGAAATAATTGTTAAATACTGTAAATTATGTAAATCAAATAATTGCTAACAGTTCAATTACACTTCTGTGAAACGATCTGTTATTTCATCTTATGACAAGATGGTGTGTTTCTCATGGAGATTCGCTGCTATAGATTCCTTGTTATATAAGACAAACTCTATTGCTATTACTTTGCTAATTTTAATTCTGCGCTACTCGAGCTGAAAATAAATTTCAAAAGCAACAAAAGAAAATTTTTAAAAATGTTTTTAAAATTATAATCTGTTCCATGGAGGTAGGCATGAACTTTGGAAGCCTCACCATTTATATCTCTGACTGGAATTTTTTAAATTTAAATACAGTTCTTTTTAAATCTATAACGAACACCGAATAACACCACTCGATGGTTCAACGTTGACACACGCGAAGCCTCGAGCACGACTATTTCCAGCCTCCCCAAAAATATTGCACACTTTGTATCGCACTTGTAGTAACGAAAGGGTTACGACTGAACTCCTCGGTTACGGAGAAACGGCTGAAATTAATCAGGAAACCGGAGACATCGGGCACGTGAAGTGACGAAGTGCTGGTGTCGTTCATCATCCGTCTCGTGAGATGGAGGCGAAACGTGTACCGCGCGTGATTGCATCACATAACGCAAAGTCGGGAAACCTGACAAGGAACGTGTCAGGAAAGTCTGACGCTGAACGGGAGCCTTGGTGAAAATGTAGAGCACCGCCTACGGTACGAACTGGTCGAGGTTCTCTCGAAATGTCGTTATCCCGATCGATCATCGAAGCTTGGCGCTTAAGTATACATTACTTTTCTGGAAAAAAAAAATGTTGAAACGATAGTGGAATTACGATAACGGCCTGTTGCGTAACACAGAACGAGCACGTTCTCTTCCGTAACTCGTTATCTTCATCACGAGCCATAACTTTGCGTGTTCAACACCGGCGACGCACCCTGTGCGTCTTGTGCTATTTATGCGATCTAACGAAGGACGCATCGTATGCGTCTCGTATTGTATACAAGGATGACGCACCGCATGCGTCTCGTATAGTATACAAGGGCGACGCACCGCATGCGTCATGTATACGATACAAAGGCGACGCACCGCATGCGTCATGTATGGGATACAAAGGCGACGCACCGCGTGCGTCATGTATAAGATACAAAGGCGACACACCGCATGCGTCATGTATATGACACAAATGTGACGCACCGCATGCGTCATGTATTCGATACCAGGGCGACGCACCGCATGCGTCATGTATAGGATACAAAGGCGACACACCGCATGCGTCATGTATACGATACAAAGGCGACACACCGCATGCGTCATGTATACGATACAAAGGCGACGCACCGCATGCGTCATGTATAAGATACAAAGGCGACACACCGCATGCGTCATGTATACGATGCAAATGTGACGCACCGCATGCGTCATGTGTAGGATACAAAGGCGACGCACCGCATGCGTCATGTATGGGATACAAAGGCGACGCACCGCATGCGTCATGTATACGATACAAAGGCGACACACCGCATGCGTCATGTATACGATGCAAATGTGACGCACCGCATGCGTCATGTGTAGGATACAAAGGCGACGCACCGCATGCGTCATGTATGGGATACAAAGGCGACGCACTGCGTGCGTCATGTATAAGATACAAATGTGACGCACCGCATGCGTCATGTATTCGATACCAGGCGGACGCACCGCGTGCGTCTCGTATAGTATACAATGGTGACGCAGCATATGCGTCACGTATCCAATACACTACGACGCACCATATGCGTCACGTATCCAGTACACTACGACGCACCATGTGCGTCACATATCCAAAACACTCTATGACGCACCAGCTGCGTCTTCTGAAAAACTTACCACCGAGTATTGAATAAACAGTTTTGCATGAAAAATTCTACTGCTTTCTCTGATAAAAAAGAAACATAGGATCAATGAAACATGCTGATATTACCGGTACGTGCCAGATATGATCGTAGCCAGGCTGTCCAAGCGACCATAACTCACTTGTACGCTAAACGAGAATCTAGAGCGCGGCTTACACTTAACGCGGCAATGTGTTAGCGTGCAAGGCGAGCGGTTCGAAGCGGTCTCGTTCGAAGGGATTAAGGGAAAATTGTTTAATATGCGCGTTACGGGGAACATACAGGGGGGGGATTTCATTCACGTCAGTCCGCGAAGAAATTGTTGCATCACGATGGTGAATTCTGGGTCAGCGAGAAGATTGGATGGTGGTTTGATAAATGCATTGTTGGAAACTGAGAGACTGCCGGATGCTAAGGTGAAGGTTGCGGAGAACGAGAAACGTGAGGGATCTGTTTCTGGATTACGCGGAGGACGTACAGGGTTGCTCGATAAGAATACTGATACTTCAACCCTTAAAGCTTGAAAAATGTATGAAATATTGGAAACAGAGGAGAAATGAATTATTTCATTTTAGACTCCATAAGAATTAATCAAGGGCGGAATTGAAATAAACTTACAAGGACGCACCTTATGCGTCTCTTATAGTTACAAGGACGACACACTGCGTGCGTCACGTATACGATATACTCAACGACGCAATGTGTGCGTCATGTACAGTATGCAAGGACGACGCACCATATGCGTCACATATCTAATACACTCCGTGACGCACCCTATGCGTCTTCTGAAAAAATTAGAAAATGAAGTATATTCAAGAATTTTTATAAAAATTTTAAGTTCACTGATCATGAATCATTAATTCCTTACGTCTGCGTTACTATTATGAAAAATTCTTATGAAACACTGATATTAAGGTTCATAGATGGTTATCTATTGTTTCATAATGTGTTTTGAAATCGTCTAGAGAATTCTTATCGCACAATGAATAGTAATACGTTTGAAAGAGGAGTAAAAAAGTAACCTTTGCACCACTTCAATAGTTCATCAATTTATCGTTGGAATAACTAGAAACAATTTATATAAACTCAAACAAGGAATTTAGAAAGGAGAAAAGAAATTATTGCAGTGCCAGGAGGATCAATTGATTATATTAAAATTTATTAAAAATATCACTTGCCAACATCATTGGTCCAAAAATCATCGAAATCTAATTAACTCAGTTAATCTAAAATCACATGAAATTTCCAATCACATTTATAACAATGTATTTAAATATACAATACACGATACAGCACTATGCAAAATAACGATGTCGTAGATGGCCGGACAGTGGTTCATATTCTCAAAACATTTTCTGGCAGCCTCTTGGACTTTCGACACTTGGCTCAATCGATTCCCAACTCTCTTTTGCAACTTCATTTGCACGGATATCGGTTCACTTGTCCGTTCGATAATTGACCTATTTGCTCGATTCTGGTGCGTGTACTTCGAACAATCGTGTTACTCCGAACAGCATTCTTTGTTGCTACTCTAAACACTCCCGAATAATGATAACACAATGTTGCTCATTTTATTGCTTACTACAGGGTTATTCAAGTTAAGTGTCACATCTTCAAATTAAAATAAAATATCAACTATTCAAAATTCGATCGGGGTTGCTCGAATAATATTGCATTTTAATATTATGATATAATAACGAAGGACGCATCGTGTGCGTCTCGTATTGTTATACAAGGATGACGCACCACGTGCGTCATATATAGAATACAACGGCGACGCACCTCGTGCGTCAATAATAGTAATGCAACAGTGACGCACCTCGTGCGTCGTGTATAGTACACAACGGCGACGCACCGCATGCGTCATGTATAGTATACAAGGGCGACGCACCGTATGCGTCCCATACAGTATGCAAGGACGACGCACCGTATGCGTCATATATCCAATACACTTTATATTAAAATAAAAAGAAACCAAATCTCAAATAAGGTGTTTTATTTAAAAATGAAGATGGGACATTGATTTTGGATAACCCTATATATCGGTCCATTTCTTTTGATATTGTTTCACTAAGCTTGAGAAATATATCTGAAGAAATTTTGGTAAAAATCTCTTCAGTTACGATTTCTCTAAACAAATTGGAAAATGATGACAGAAAATTTATTTTTGATGATCGCCATTGTCCCTGGGGATGTCTACTATGCTCGATGTTGCACAAGACAAACGTGTCCATTGATCCAGAAATAACCTGTATTTCGGTAAAACGTTTTCTCGCGTATCCTATGATTGCGATGCACGTGTTTACATCGAGGCTGGCGTTTTAATTCATCGCTAAAGAGAAACGGAAACAGCTCGAGCCCGCGTTTTCTCTCGTTGTGTGCGTCACTGATTATTATTAAAGATCGCGGTTAGACTAGAGCTGTGGGCAGAAATTAGTGTCATTTAGTGATGGTGGGATAATTGCGACGAGGTTCAGCCGTCGCCGTTGCGTTCCTGACCTTTCGGGTATTCCTGGTCGCTTTCAGGTGCGCGATTTCCGGCCATCGATTTCCGTTAATCGGTGGAAAACAATGCACTTAAAAAATTCTCGAGAGAAAAAATAATTCTTTTGCAATATTCGAATATTTCATATGAAATAAGAAAAATTTTTGAACGCAATTGAAATTATACTAACAATCTAAAATTTTTAGTTAATTTCAAAATTGATCCACGTCTGTTTCTTACAAAGTGTATAACTAGACGCAGCGAGGTGTTTCAAGTGCTTTCTATTTGTTACTTAAAATACCCTTGTTGGCTCTCGTACGTTGAACCTTCAAATTTGATTAGCACCGAAGCAGCTGGCTTTGCTTTGAACCGTAGTCTGAAATGATGAAACGGCAATAATCCTTATACCGTGAAAGTAGGCCGTGTCTCGTATTTTGCATCAACGGGGGGATAGAAAAAAATAGATTAGAATAATCGATCTTTTTCTATCGGTGATACTGAACAGTTCTTCGCTGTTGAATGCGCTAAACAAATTTCTGAACTTACGTAACGTCCATCGACTGTTCGAAGGAATATTTTTAAACTCGAGCTATTGAAAGAATATTCGCAAAGGAGACTAGATTTTCTAGAAAATTATACTTGTAAACCTCCTTTGGTAACCGTGGACTATTTTATATTAATAATAATATTTTTTTTTTAATGTAAATTGAACCTTCTTAAGAACAGAAGAGAAACAGAAGTAAGAAATATAATATAATGTATTTCTTCACCCTTGGATGGCGGACCACGGAGAGAGGCCTAAAACAGTGGACCATTGAGATATAATTCCAATTTAATTCCCTTTAAAAATTCTTCTAATACATGGAACTCTCTTATTTAAAAATTATATATTCAACTTGTCACACTGGACCCACGCTCCGCTGTTCAAGGATTAAATAATAAATATAATTATCTTTTATAACCCGAATAGAGTTATAGTTTATTACGTAAGAATCGCATTATATTATATTTTCTACCTTTCTAGGAAAAGAGTCAATCATTATACAGGGATCAATAACTGCATACGTTACCCTAGCTTAAAAAACATAATTACTAATTAGTGAGGATCATTAATTTTGTACGCGCTTAATACACAGGGTGTCCCATTTTAATCTATTCATACATATGATTAATTTTTAAATTAGTTGACTAATTAATTAAGGAATAACATAATCAAAATTGTTAAATAAAATATAGATTTTCATTAAAAAGAACATAGGTCACATCTCCCTCTGTTCAAAAGACAGTTATTCGTATAAATTGAAAGGCGACGCCCGGCGTGTTCTCCAAAATGGCGTCTTCGCCCGGAACGGGAGGAAAGTTCTCTGGTTAATTGCTAATCCCAGGGGGACGGGATGAACGAAAAGTCGCGGTTCTCGGACGACATGGTTCGCGGCACCGATGGCCAATAGACCGGCCGTTTTCTATTCTAATTCCGATGCTATTCTAGTACACGAACGCCGGCCAATGGGCTACGTCCGCCAGTAAAGCGTTCTCTTCTCCTCGCCGTACCCCTCTGCACCCCGTTCCTCGTGTCAACCGCAGTCGTTCTCGAGGCATCGCGTGCACCAGATTACAGAGCCAGCCTCATCCTCCTTTTATTTGGCGCGTTTATCGGCCACCGTTAAGCCAGGAAAGCGATAACAATCGAGGGAAAGAACGCGGCTGGACGCGTGT
The DNA here is from genome assembly GCF_907164935.1 of Osmia bicornis bicornis. Classification (NCBI taxonomy): domain Eukaryota; kingdom Metazoa; phylum Arthropoda; class Insecta; order Hymenoptera; family Megachilidae; genus Osmia; species Osmia bicornis. Next base: position 4,882,546 of record NC_060223.1, read on the forward strand.
CCATTTTCGTGACCATCGAAGTGGGGAGAAGAGACACTAAGGAGACCCCGGGGGATCGTCTCCCTCGTCTAGACGGACCGCAGAGAAACGGGAAAGGAAAACGGAAGAGTGTGCAGTTCGATAGTGTAACACAGGGTGACTAAACGTTCGTTTCGATCGAGGGACATTGAAATAAAACGGTGGAGGACAAGGAGTGAGACTTTCGGAGGAGCCTTGCGAGGGAGAGATGCAGTGGCGTCGACAACGAAGGGTTACCCACGTGATCGGCTCGTCCAATCACGTACTACTATTAGCGAGGTACCAAGACGGTACGGAAAGCTTGTGGAAGAGACTGATCATGGTTCTTAGCGGAGAGCTTCCGGTTCTTGGTTACACTCGGACACCTTAGAGAATTTTCATCGTTTTTCTATTTATTTCTTCGTTCGTTTTCTTTGTTAGTGGTGCTTTGATCGTTTCATTAATCTTTGTGTAATTAGAGGGTACACGAGGGGGTTGATTAATTACTGTGCTGATCATTGAACTCAAATGCAGTTTAATGAAATAATTTAAAAAATTGAAATTGGATGAAATTAGCTATTAGTATTTTTAATAATTAACATATCTATGTTATTTGTATAATAATTTATAGGCGATGTAAAAAAGAGGGGTTCGGTTGTTAATGACAAAATTATTTTTCGAAAAATACAGAGATTCATGAAGTGATCCAGAAAATAAATAGAGTAGATAGTGCACATGCTTACAGCCATGACCAGTCACGTTTCTTTTCTAGAGAATGAATATCGTAGTGATAGGACGTGTTCTAGTGCATTTGTATAGACCAGAGGGAAGGATTAAGTAGTAAGAATTGCACGTTAATAAGCTGCAATGCGATCTAATTCGATGCGGTTCTAACTGGATTTACGCACGTTAGGAAACAATAGCAGCTTTCGTACGCATTAAGGCAATTAGTGGATGTATTTTAGGGAGTTAGAACCGCCGTAGTGTGCTTTCACTGATGCTGACGTATATGATGCTGACGTATTAAATTAGAACTTTGCATTGTTAAAAATAATAAAACGTTAGAGAAAAATTTATATATAAGAAGGGGTGGTATTATGGCTCCTTGCTGGTAATTTCACCCTCTCGATAATTTTTATATTAATTCATCTTAAAATCAGGTAAATTATTTTTAAGGAGCCATATTACCACTTTTTTCCTTGTGAGAAAGGGTTAAAAGTGAAGACGCACCGTTTGCGTCAAGGGGTTAAAGGTGAAGACGCACCAGTTGCGTCAAAAGATTAAAGATGAAGACGCACCATTTGCGTCAAGGGGTTAAAGGTGAAGACGCACCAGTTGCGTCAAAAGATTAAAGATGAAGACGCACCATATGCGTCAGTACCGACGAAAGGGTTAACACTTTGACGAATATTTATTTGTATAACAGTTTGATTCAATAACAAGCTTATTGCTTTATAGAATGATACACTTATTGAAGTTTGATCGCGTCTTTTTCTCGTCAAAGGGTTAATAACACTTAATAACAGCTGATCAGAATGCACACGATGTCACCGTCGTATAGAATCAACATATCGAATGCATCAACTAACTCGATCAATTAATTCGATAAACTTTATTGATCAGTGTATATATTTTCACTAACTGCATGCTTTATCACTGTTTAATACAAGACTAACGTAATAATTCATTTTAGAAATTCGACTGGAAGCCCAGTTGTAAAAAAAAAATAGTTTCAAACTAGATTTCTTTGAAATTTATCTGAATCATATCGTCGTACACATATCAGAGTTCATGGCTTCTGATAGTGGTCACTCAAAGGGATTAGTTTATAGATAGTGCTTGGTGCACTCGGATAACAAAATTCCACTGTAATTCAACTCGGGTAGGTTTATGATCAAACGATGGTCTTTTGCTTGGGGAATCACGTAACTGGTAATAAACAGGATTTATGTAACAAATAAATAAAACAAACAAATGTAAATGTAAATAATAATATTTGCAAGTGGTAAATTTAAAATTCCCATAAAAAATATTTAATAACATTGAAATTGTAAATCTTTTATGGAAGAAGAACTCAAATAATATTGCAATATTAATGCAACATAAAAATATTAAAATGAATTAAAATCAAGGTAATGATCATCCATTTCTAAATTGCACCAAATCAACCCTTTCCAAACTCAATCCTTATAGGACCATAAAGGGTACACTTGTACTCCATCCTTTTTACTATAGAAGTTATGTTAATCAATATTATTTTCATTCATTTCATATAACATAAATTTTGAATATGGAATAAGGAGGGTTAACCACACCCTAAAAAATATTTAATAACATTAAAATTGCAAATCTTTTATGGAAGAAGAACTCAAATAATATTGCAATATTAATGTAACATAAAGATCAAGGTAATAATCATCTATCTCTAAATTGCACCAAATCAACCCTTTCCAAACTGAAACTCCAAACTTAATCCTTATAGGACCATAACTTGTACCCCATCCTTTTTACTATAGAAGTTATATTAATTAATATCATTTTTATTTATTTTGTATATGGAATAGGGGAAAATTAACCGCACCCTGAAAACAGCCCGGAAATCTCTAAGAATCTAATCAGTCTCACATCGATTCAACTTTGTTTGCAGCTCCACCCGGCGAGGAGGACGAAGAAGACGGATTGCGAAACGGGTTCGCGAAGGGCCAGGAAAATGACACGAGCATGCACAGTTACAGTCGGAATGGACAGGGTGGTTACAAGCCTCGCAGGAGCGGAAACGGTGATGCCGGGACACGATCTCACAAGGACGAGTCGTCCGGTTCACCGTCTCAGCCAAAGATCATCTTCAACGAAGACGAGTACACGAGGATCACTACCCCTCGCCAGGATATGCTGTTCAAGAAGGGCTATCTGTCGAAGAAGAAACCCTGGGCTGGTAACGCAAACACCAGCGCAACGTCGTCGACCACCGAGAGCCAATCCGCGTCTCATTCCACCGCAGGTAGAGGTATAGGTAGAAACGTGATGAAAATTTCATCGAATTTCTGACTTTTTCTCGTCCGTATCGTCCGTCCGTGTGTGTCCTGGTTGATGACGTCGTATCCTGCCAGCTTGGAGTTCCTCTCAACATTGTATGTGTGAAAACGATACCGGTACTCTGTGCATTAGGTTGTTGACAGAATTCAGTAGAAATAAGATCCTTGACCATAAAAAGGATGATTGGAAAATTAAAAAATTTAGAAAATTTGCTAAGTTTCCTTTCTTTTCTAAACACTTTGATGGCTGCATATTTTGTAAAATTGATAACTTTTCAAATTGCAGATAAAAATAAGGCAAAGGATAGTGATAGCAGCCATTAAAGCGTTGATAAAATAAATTTTGTTGATTATTTAATCTAACAATAAGTTACAAATTTCAAATTAAAATTCCACCATTGTCGAATTAAAGTTGTACAGAGTATCATCTGGCAAGGTAATCAATCATCAAATTAGTCGACCTAAGTACGTAACAAAAGCAAAGGGGGGGAGTTCCACTGTCACACACCTAATCACCGACACTCCTAAATCTAAACTTACGTGGCTTCGATGCGTTGTAAATGTCGCACTCGAGTTCCTCCTCGACGTGATTTAACACAATTTATCGTCTCAGATGGCAGCGAAACGACGGAGGATCAGCAGCTGTTGGACCGAGACTGCGGCACCGGCGAGTACCCACCGATGATCGAACCTGGGGCCCAGTTAGGCTACGGAACGTTTTACGACCATGCTAGCGGTTACTACTACGAGTACCCTGTGATGTTGGTTGGTCCCGCGCCAGTTCCTGCACAGGTTGCGCCCAGTGTCCTGGCGGCCGTACCCTGTGGACCCGTGCCACTCAGGCCGATAGAGTGGATCAATCCTACCTTTGTGCCTAAACTGGCCGGGCAACCTTACTACATGATGGATTATGAGGTACTGTCAACTTAAACAAATCTCTTAAAAATTTCACGTTCAAATAGAATTAGAATTAATTTGCATATCTGAATTGCAGACCAACCAATGCGTGGAGACGGCAGTGGTATCAGAAGAGCAAGAGAATGTGCTACCAGTGGAGACCTCGAATGGAACTTGCAACGAGAGTTGCACAGGAAGTACCAGTTGCAACGGTAGCGTGGCTGGCGAGGTTGAAGAGCAAGGAACTGAAGGCAACCCGGTGGAGGATGAACAGCAAGGCGATGAACAGAACGAGGAGCAGGTAGAAGAGCAATACTTGAACGAGCAACACGTGGAAGAACAGCAGTTGGAAAATGGGATGAACGGTGTTCCTTACATGGAGCCAGTGTTGATGCAACAACCAGTCCACGTGTCCCACGTGATACCGGCGGTCCCACAACCGTACATGTATCCTGGCCACTACATGTTCGGCCCTCCTTTGGTCAACGTGAATGGTTAGTTGATTAAAGAACCAGGAGGCTAACGATCTCCCTTTATCTTTGCCCATTGGCAGTGGACTCTTGAAAGTTACCTTTGCTCCCTTGCTATCTCGCATGATTTTAGAGAGAGACTTATCTCTCGTAGCTTTCGTTCTGTTCACGGACAGATGGACGGAACAACGGGCGAACACAAGCGAAGGTTGTTTTCTTTGGCTAAGAGAACCTGCGCACTTCGGGGAGGGAACGATGCATCGTGAACGTTGATTAATTCGCTTCGTAGGCGATGATGGATCGTTTAAAATGTTATGGAATGTTTGTTTCCTGATAGATCTGTCTCCCGTGACTTTAGCGAGATTCTTGAGGAAATATTTTAGTTAATATTAGGAGATTATTGGTAATTATTTATCACCAATTAGGGGTAGTGAAAGCAATTATATTTTTGATGAAAATAGACTTTGAATTTAATTATCAAAGACTGTAATTTATTATGAAATATTATGAATATTTTTGAGGACAAGTTTTTAGGAAAGCTTTCTGTAATCTTTCTTTATTTTAAGAGAAATTGATTCATCTTTGTTCAATTGTAAGTTGAACAGTACCCAAATGAAAAGAGAGAAAAAAGAAATAAAAAGCAACGAACGATGCATCGTATAGCTGTATTCGATCGCCCCTTCCCCGCGCTGCGTCAGTTTAAGCGTTAGTACGTTTGATTGTACCTGTTTCTAATGTTAAAACGAGAACAGTGTCGGTTGGATGCGCGGCCAGGAGAAAGGGATATAGCCAGATTCATGACTGCTGTCCCGTCCATCGGCATCATTGCTGTTTTATTACCGCCGTGCCTCTACCACATTCAAGGTAAAAGGTAATAATTCGCAAAGAGAGCTGCTTCTCTTTAGATACGATCGCGGAGAAACCGGGGGGTAATTGATGTGTCGTCTTCAGGCTAACTGATGATTAATTATTTTTGCCAAGGATTTACTTGGAATAGGAAGATACTGCGAACAGATATGATAAACATAAGCAAAAAAATAATAATGCCCGAAGGAAGGAAGGAATATAAAACGTATTCCTATTATTATTCTTTTATTATTCAATTATAGGATGAGAAAAAGAAAAGGATATTCCAAATGCTATTAATATTTTATTAAAGACATAAAATTCGAAATTGAAAAATTAGATAATACTGTAAGTTCCTTGAAGACAATATTTATAAAATTAATATTTAGTGAACTAGAGAAATTTCTAATTGTGTACTTGGCTGCAAATTGAAAATTTAGATAATACTGTGACTTCCTCAAAGATAATATTTATAAAATTAATATTTAGTGAAGTAGAGAAATTTCTAATTGTGTACTTAATTGCAAATTGAAAACTTAGGTAATACTATCACTTTCTCAAAGATAATATTTATAAAATTAATTTCTAATTATGTACTTAGCTGCAAATTGGAAGCATAGATAACACTATACCTTCCTTAAAGAAACCATTTATAAAATTTATATTTAATGAAGCATAGAAGCTTCTAATTGTGTACTTAGCGTACCACACAACGTTATAACCGTTACCACTGCGCCAGTGAACGCGTTTGAATAGCAAAAATTATCCAAACATATCCCTGAGGACATCAATCATTGCCCAATAGACGTTTCGCCACTCAAAGCCATACTACAACAATAAAAATAGAACGGGGAAAGCTCCGTTGTGCTCATCTTGGACAGCATTGCTTTGCTTTGCGTCACCGTACACGAAAATAGTTGACTTGTTCCACTGCGTGTTCCCGGGGTGATCCGACGATCGTACCTAAAGTCAACAACACTCTACCCCACGCTCGATCTATGTATGTGTGTTACTTTTTCTTGCATACATCGTATAATTATCGAACGAAACCATTGTTCACCGTAATTCCTCATCGAACCACGGCACGTTGCACAGGAAAATAGAATAAAAGAAAAAAGAGAAAAGGCGTTTATCATCCCCGGCTGGTTCATTGACTCGTGAACGTTTCACAAGGATACCGCACTCGCGGTACCATCATCGACATTTAAACCTTTCGACGGATTACACGTTGTCAGCCGCGCGAGGGGCGTCGAAAGTGGCTCTGGCAAAGCTCTGTCTCGAATAGAAACCGATTTTAAAATAGCTCCGTTGCGCGGAGCTCGATCACGGTACGGGGAAATAAAAGAAAGAGCCAAGTTCAGTATTCGCACCCTTCGACGCGTGTCCAGGACGTCTTCGTGTTCGCACCGACCCGGTCGAATACCCTGGGCATACGTGTTTCTCGTGTCGACACCTTAGATTTATGATTATTCATTTATAAAACCGATCGATTAATGCTCGACGTTTCTGCTGTCTAAGGTGTCACGATACAAGGTGGACCCATGATCAGAACCACGGACGTGGCGACTATGTCGGCGGCCTGTGCCAAGAGAAGAAAGAAAAAAAAGAGAAGGAAGCAGAGAAGACTTGCTACGGTAAATACCAGAGTGGATGGATGAGTGGAATCGATTAACACCAGGGTCTGTCCTGAGATTTCGGGGGTCCTAGGCGAGCTCATATATGACATACGAAAAAGTACCCCGAATTCATAAAATTAACGTTAAAGCTTGTATAATTAATTTAAATTTGCATTTGCATCGATTGATATTCAAGTAAACTCCTCTTATGGGGGCCCTAGGCGGCCGCCTAGTCTGCCTAGCCCCAGGGCCGGCCCTGATTAACACGTCTAACTTTTTAAATTCTCTCATTAATTTAAGAAATTAATGGTTAAATTTCTAAATTAAATTACTTATTCAGGGTAACACGGAGGGGAACACGGACGAGGAAGAAGGAGAATACAGCTCCGAATGTGATACCGGTCTACCGTCTTCCCGGCTGTCCTGGACAGCGTGTTCAACATCGACCACGACAACGACCACGGCCAGCAATCGGCCATTGAACCCTGAATGCCAGGAGTTCAAGCTGCGACAAGTCGTCGAACCTGATACCGCGTTATCAACTATTCCAACGTCAGCGAACGCGCCGGCCAGCGAGGAGTGCACGACCAACCAGCCGGGCACGTTGTCGTCCGACGCGACCAACGCCGGCAACGAGAGCGACCAGGTGTGCAACGGCGTCGTCCGCGACGAGTCGAATAACCGGAAGGGCGACAAGTTGATCGCGAACAATTCCGACGACGTTGGATCGTCGTCCTCGTCGTCGTTGTCGTTAGAGAAGAGTCAATCGACGTCGCCGGACGCGACAAACTCGAGCGACGAAGCGAATAGACTGACGAACAGTCTCTTCGAGCAGGAAGAGACGAATCGTTCAACGAACAAGGTGGTCCTAGAGGAGACCTTGGAGGTGGAGAAACTGCCAAACGCTAACGATAACGAAGCAGCGAACGACGCGTCGTTAGGAACGACGATTAAGGAGATGAACGGTGTAGAGGAGAGGAGCCTGGTGAACGGGAAGATGGACTCCGATTCGAACAACGAAGACGCTACGATAGCGACACCGAAACCATCATCGCCTTGTAACGACGAACGGACGCGCTCTAGATCCGTAACGCCAAAGACTGCTCCCTTGGAGAACGGAGGGATCCGCGAGGAGAATCATTCGTCCTTGTCCAGCAGTAAACCTTCGTCGAACAGTTTGCCGAAGAGGAAGTACAACGCGAAAGGTGCGAAGTTCGTGAGGGAACCAACGCCCGGTCCAGACTTGGACGGCACCGCGGAGCCGGAAATCGAGACCAAGGTCTTAACGAACGATTTGAACGATTTAAACGAGAATTTGGAGAAAGCGAATCTGTCGAATGACTCGAAACCGGATTCCATGTTCGAGCATCGCAGCAACAAGACAGAAGACGATCAAGTGTCGAGTAAGTTTGCATCGGAGAACGTTTGTAATCATTTGAGCAAAGACGATCCGATCGAGGCGTCGAACGAAGACTCCGGCTTCGAGAGTCAGACACGGTTGTCCGATTATCCCATCACGGACGCGGTGACGGAGTGGCTACGCAGAGCGAACTCGCCAGATATATTCATCACGTCGAACGTCTCGGTGGACAGCGAGACGGAGGACGAGGATGACGTGGACGAAGAGCCGCCAAAAAACTTGCAAGGCAACCCCATGCCTGCACTATCTGCTAATAGCGGCGTCGCTGACAATGCGTCATTGTCGCGTGCCGCTAGCAGCGAATTCGCAAGGATCAGCAACGTGAAGTGCCAGGAACAGCTGGACGCAGCCAACGGTGGTGGTTCGAGGAAAAAGAGAGAGGCGAAGAAGAGATCCGGTGAACGAAGGCGGGTTAGACACACGGATGGCACACGTTTGGACCACGATGTGGTGTCATCGTCGGATTCGTGCGGCCAGATGGAGGACACGGTGAACAGCAGAAGGAAGAATCCGTCGAGGCAGCTGGAGACTGTTGGTGATGTTTGCGAATTAACTGAGAAGGATAGCGTTGCGGGTATGAGGGTTGCTTCAAATTCTCGGATGGACTCGAAGAGGGTCAACGTAAGGCGAACGAAAAGACAGGGGAGATCCGGTCGGGATCCCACGAGCATTATTGATACGAAGATCCGTCGCACGAAGGACGCGGACGAGAAGAACGACGTCGACTGCGACGACGACGGCGACGAGGGTATCGTCGAGGACACGATGAACGTAAGGACCTTCGAGAAGGGTGAGATCGTCGTCTCGGAGGAGGGGAAGTTGTTGACGACATCCGCTCACGAGCCGGTATTGCGAAACAATAACGACGCTTCCACGACGATCAAAGCGATCGGGACGAGCGAAACTGCGATAGATACGGTTAACCGAAAGACGGTGGATAGAAAGAGGAGAAGCAGCGGCGAGGAGGAGAATTGTAGCGGGAGAAATTCCTTGGACAGCATAGAGGAGCCTGACGTGTTAGAATGCTGGGAAGCGGAGACGATTGAACCTGTGATAACCCCGAAGAGGATGTTGCAATGCGAGGGGGTAATGTGCGAGGGCGAAGCTGCTGAAGACGATATCATCGAAGTTGAACAGGTCAACATCGATTACGTTCAGAAATATTATAGATTAGCTCGGGAGAGTGCTACTAGCGTAGAGGATGATACGAATGGCTCTAAGATGAACGTAGATTTCTCAGCATCATCGAAATCAGTGCCAAATCAGTCCGAGCAAATTGATGATATCCCGACGCGCAGCGGTGACCTCGTCGGCGACAAGAACGTCCCCATAGACGAGGCTTTTGAGGTATACGAAAGCTGTTACACCGGCAAACCTCCGTTCCTGCCAATCGATTCGAAAGTTTTCAAGTCACGAACGTTCTACGGTCAAGAGGGCGAACATCCGATACCGTGCAGAGCTGTTTGTTGTAACATCCAATGATTCGCGACTGTTATCGAGAGCCTCGCTACGAGTACTTCTCCACAGGGACTGTTTCTGTATAACTCCGGCGTACCTATGTCATAGGCCGTCCTTTTCTAAATATCCCTAAGCCTCTGACGTTTTACTATTACTTTGATGGATGATTCGATCCCATAACGATGGACCGTACATTTAATCACCGTTAACCATTCATTATCGTCACGTTAATTACATTGAATGAAACTAGAGAAAAAAGAACCCTGTGGATGATCGTTGTATGGATGCAAAGATGTTGAAACTTGGGGGTATGCTCAAAGGGCAGCGGATAATATAGCAAAAGCCTACGTATTGCTATTCATTTTTGTAAATAGCTTTAAGAGGTCGCTCGCAAATCGTGTTTCATGGAAACTTCGTTGAAAATTAACATATGCATTGAAGCATATATATATATAATATATATATATACAAATATTTTTGACATTATCGTCAATGTTACTTGGTGCACATATTCTTTCATTTAATTTTCTTCTTTCATTCGATCATATTTTGTTCTCCTAAATTGTACCGCATGAAAGTTTCGTTACGTTGGATCGTTTTAAAATGAATCGTGCTTAGGATGTTTCATTCGATATTGTTGCGAATACAAAATGGATCTTAAAGTCTGAACTCTGCGAAACCAGAGTAAAAGAGAAACCAACCAAAAATCTCACACCAAATGTCGTTTCAGTTGTTCTCGCACTAATGTTTTTTATATAAGTACCGAACACGAATTACATTAACATCATGTTGACTAAGGCATATTTTTTACAAAACTTATCTAGAGGGTAAATTTTAAACTACGAAAAGAGTAAAATGAAAAAAAAAGAAAGATTAATAAAAACACTAGCGTCGTTCATCGCGTACCACGTTAGATGGCCTTTCGTTTAGGGAAATTTGCTCGTGTGCAAGTTTAAACGTAATAAAAAAACGCTGCAAACCGTAATGTGCACTCTCGTCGTTTGAAAATTTCTAAATGGGAAGAGATAACGAGATCCAGTAACCGAGCTACATTTTAGAAAAAATAATATGCGACAGTCGTAAATGATGATACGTTTGGCTAAGGTGCAGAGAGTAGTTGATGATATGAAATGGATTGGTAACAAAGTGAACTATATAACTTGTACTGTAGCTGTTATGAAGCTAACATAAGATGTATATAGATGAAACTTACAGGAGACAAGCAAAGAAGTTGCTATGGGATTTTTTTGTTAAAACGGTTAAAAGAGGAGCATTTTTTTTTTTTTTGTAATAGATGTTTGAATTTGAAACTAGGAGAACACATTTCACTCATACACATTATTGTACAACATATTGAAGTTGCACTTGTTACAACATAGTTCACGCTTTAGTTGAGTTGTGTCAAGTAGGTCGAATACCTCAGGTTGCATATTATGTAAGTTGATTGATAGATGTGGTTCGTGAAAAAAAAAAAAAAATCATACATACATATATATGTATATGTACCCCATATCATAAGATGCGAAACATACCTCAAATGATACCTGTATATATAAAAACTACCAATCATCCAGGCATAGTAACATCAAGTATGATAATGATAATATTAATATTAATGATAATAATAATGTTAATAATAATAAAAAAAAAAAAAAAAAAAAAACAACTATTATCACAACAGCGATATAGGCACAATCGTTCCTGCGAAGCTTTAGATTCCCTAGGCACCATTTGACATAACACAATATCCAGGACGATCCATATACTTATAGAAATTCATTGACATCCAGTTACATTAAAGATAAATATATTGCTATATTAAATACGTGTTGCATCAATTGTGTGCCTTATTCTGCGGCTGACATTTTTGTAACCATTTCAAAGCATTCTTCTCAATGGAAAAAAACACACAAAATGAAACAAAGGAAACAAAAGGGCTATCGGGTGATTTGCGAACAATTGACATTTGTTAAATTGACAAGATGACGACGACAAAATGGGAGCGATTGAGTTTTATAAAAATGATGGTCTTGTCAGGGCATGCATACCAAGCCGAAATACATTGATTTTTTTTTTTTTTTTTCATACGTCAACTAACATGTTCATTAGGTGTTTACAACTGATGTGCATACATTCATACGCATATAAGCATTAACATTGCATCTTACACGAGTCATGTTATCATATAATTATATTTTAGTTGAATTAAATTAAACGTGTAAGGAATAAGTGTACTTGAATTTTGTTGTGTTTTTGCTTAAAAAATATGAATAAAATGTTTCAATTAATTCGCCATATTTACAATTTACCACCATAAATATAATTTTTAATAATAACTTTGGCATTACAATTATAAATCATTGGGTTAATTATAATGTTAGGAAAAGATGACAATTTAAATAAAACAAATATAAATTACAATTAATTATTTTCTAAATAGGAAGTCAATTAAATTTACAATTTCAAAATTCATGCTTTAAAATGCGCAAGCGCGCGTTGTGCGTCAACCGCCCAAAGTCTATCGACGAAAGCGCCACCAAGTTCAATTCGATAGGTCGAACACAAGATGGACGTCGATACGATACGATATAAAGCGAGATACAACTGAGCGTACGGTGGTGCTACCGAACGGCCGAAAATGGAAGCATAACCAGTTGGTTGGACGAAGATGAGACGATAGGAACCGCTAAAAAGAATGAAGGTGAGAGAAAGAGGGGGTGAAGGGGGTTAGCGTTGTAATGAGAAAGAAGAACAGAGCCGGATCGTGTCGTGGCTATGAGACAGTCTTATATAGATGGACACGCGCAGGTCACACGACGAAAGGTCAGGAGTGTGTGCGTTCGCATAGAGTAAGTGTAGCGGTATCTCACTCTTTCGTACCGCGACGGGATCGGAGGTGGTGCGAGAGTGAAAGACGAAGAAGCGAGCGAGCGAGCGAGGGCGAGCGCGAGTCGGGCCAGCGAGCGTGGAACGGTGTAGAGCGAGCGAGCGTGTGGTGGTGGTGGTGACGACTGGTGCCGTGGACGGACGGTCGGTCGGCGGTCGGACCGTGGTGTGTGAAGAAGTGAAAAATTCGCAAGTGGTGTGCTGGGTTGGTGAGCTGGCTGGTTAGTGGTGATATATCGGGGTCGCGCCACGGACAGTGTCGGGGATTTTTGGTGATCGGGGCCTGTTGCCGAGACGTCGAGGGACGACGCGTGGAACCGAAGAAAGAGACCGCGTTAAGAGCAATGTCTGACCGGGAAAGCCTGGACGACCAACCGCAAAGTAAGAATCAGAAGATTCAATGAAATCCTCCCATGTACGAGTGTTCGACGTGTTTCGTTATTGGATAGGATCTTTGATACGTGTTGAAAATGTGCCCGACCCGACATCTTTCCGTGTCCGTGGCACCGTGTGCTGCGCCTCCGATTACCAGGACCGTCTTTTTCGTGAGCAAACGCAACGACCTCCGTTCGCGGTTGATCCGCGCCGTTACTCCGCGCACGGTCTGTGAGTACCGCGGGCTCGCACACGTCCGATCGTTCCTTTGGGCCCTCGTGGCGTTCTGTCAACCGCCGAAAAGAATTGCTATTTTTCAACGATACCCAGGATCCAAGATGGCCGGCCGCGTATCGGCCGAGAGACAAACCCTGTCCTCTTTCTTCCTTCGACTTAATCGCTCTTTCTCACTCGCTCCCGTTGGATCTCTCTTTCTCTCTCACACCTTTTTCTCTCTGTCTTTCTTCCCCCTTTTGGCTCCCTCTTTACCGCGCACCCCGTACTCCTTTCTTTCTCTCTTTTTCGACTCCCTTCCCTATTACTCTCCTTCTTTATTTCGTGCTTTTAATTTTTCCCCCCCTTTTTTCTATCCTTTTTCCTCTCTTCCTTCTCTCGTTCTTCCACGTCCTCAGCCCTCGCGGAGCTGAACATTGGTAACTTCTCGATACTCTATGCATCCCCGAATGCCGGTTCTCTCCCAGCTGTTCCCTTTGAATGTCCCGCTCCCTAAGAACCGTGCTGGTCTGTTGTCAGTTCCGTGTGACAGGCACCCTGACCGCGCTCGACCAGACAACCGGAATAGTCCCGGGTGAACACGCGTGATGTAACTTGCCTATCCACCTATCTGGCACACACGCAAAGGCACACGAACGCGTTCGACAGGACACGCGCACACGCAAAACGAAGGAACCACGTCTGGCCACGATTCGCGTAAATTTCACACGTGCCATAGGCGATCCCCACCCCAGAAACTGCCTGGCTCTTGGCCTCGAAACGAAACGGCCACGACGTGTATCTACTAGCGATGGGAGTAATTGCATTATCGTTTTAAAAAAGAATATACGCTCGATCGATGGGAATCTCGATAATCACGTACCGATATCAAACGAGAATTCGCGTCACCGTACAATTCTCATACGTATTGCAACCGTTGATGCCTGAACAAACATTGATTTGCAGAATACAAATATTCTTAGTGAAAACAGAGGATCAATCAATATTTGAAAATGTATTTGGTACAAGTGTGTTCATATACGGTAGCAGGAATCGAAGATACACTCGCGGTTTCAGTTGAAACGAACACGGTATATAAATTCAATCGATGTAATGTACTTGATAACGTGAGAAAATTATGTAATACTTTTTTCATGGACACATGTGAAACCGACGCGACGGTAGAGAAGTTTGTCAATTATTCAGCGGTTACTTATAAGATTAAATAATTATAAAAAATCGACTTGTATCGCTATATATCGTTTAGAAATTAATTAACGAATATATATTACAAGGAAATCGTCGATGCCATTTGGTAACGGTATCCTATCATTAGGATTTGGAAATCATGAATAACACGCGTTTCTTCGAGGTCAGCCTCATTAGCATAATCTACAACTGCTTTTATTTTTCTTATTCTCAATTCAAAAAGTCGCAGCAACAACGTTTAGTTGTATTATTTTGTAATTAGGTTAAGTTTCATAACAATGGTTTTATGAATTATGATTGGAAGTTGTATAGGAATTTCAGTGCAGAATTTAGTAGTTAGGTTACCACGATGTAAACGCTATCTAGTGTGCGTTTTACGATTCTTAGAGCGGGAAAATATTTTTAATACCTGTGGTTGATAACTGGCACGAAAGCGTCGCCCTTGATATTCGTTTTATTTCATTCTTACTCAAATACTCGATTGCTAACAGTCATTTTTTATTTCCAGGATATGGAAATCCAGGCGGTATGGACGCTGGAGGAACCGATTTCGATCCTAGTAAGTAAAGCAAATAAAAAGAAAGAATTTATACTCTTTCCGTTCCTTGTTTCTATAACAATCCCGGTAACATTGCTGCTTTATATTTAGTTTATGTTTATGTAATTTTGGCACCGGCCCAACAATATTCCGCAAAAATTATGTAAAAAGATTGCTCGATTTCACCGAACAATATTGACCTCGGTTTTATCGAGCGATACCAGAAGACCAGGGTGATAAATCGTAACGTGGGCTTGAACATTCAGATAAATCAATCTACACCGTGTTTTATTTTAATAGTTCCATAAAAATCGTCGCCTTGCTAAATTTCTACGATATGCCAGGAATATCAATGAAATTAACAAATTTAATAATGTTTAATTATGTGTTAAAGCATGGTGTAACAACGCCGCTTGTGCGCTTCAAATTATAGATCTCTTTGCAGAATCTCGTTTCCATAGCGTCTATGTATATTCTCGACTCGAATTCTTCACGAAAAATTGTCACCTTCAACATGGAAACTGTTTTCCGAGATCTGTTCTTGGAGCGTTGGTAATAGGACGCGTCCTATCCCGTCAGTTTCGTTGGGTTCGAAATGGATTCATGGAAAAATGGATGTCGGGAAAAGGAGTGCAAGTAGCAGCAAGACGAGGAAGAGGAGTAGGGAACCGTACTAGCGCAGTCAGCTGGTCGTGACGTCATCCGATCATGTCGTGGTGCTGGGTCGTGTGGTGGGAGGTGCGACGGTGTCACGTGGTCGGGCTGTGAAGTCACGTGGCGCGTGTGGTTCGCGAACGCAGAAGCCGGTGCTAAACGGCCCCTGATTGGTCGAGACGATTTCACCACCATGATGTGCGCATTCCATCGGCATGACGGCGGGCTCCATGAATGACCGGCACGTCATTCGTGTACAATTTCGCGTTCGACGGCGCACCGTCGTTGTTCGGTATCGTTGTTGCCGTTCAGTTTTTCACATTCGACGAATAATGTTCTGTGAGAACGCGCGTTGTGCTGTGCGGCATCGAGTGCGAGCAATCGCGACGACAATGCACCCGACCAATCGGCGAAACGCGATGTGTCATCGCGATATGACTGCACTGTTATACTGACGGTTTCTTTTTTCTTTCCTTTTTTTTTTGCACCGCGCTCTCGGTTGTGACACCGTGTCGTTGTACCGATTTTTCGCCGTGTTCTCGTTCCGCCTTCTCTGTGTGTGAAAGTTTCGAATGGGCTGGCACCGTGATATTTCGTTCGCCGTACCTTTCGACGCCGTTTGGAAATCCTGCTTTAATCTTTTAGCGGTAAAGCCAGCTTGAAGTCCGTTGCACCGTGAAGATAGCGCGAGTCGGTGATCGGTCGGGCGACTAACGAGTCACTCGTGCGATCAATCGGGTTCACGCATGAAATCTGTTGCTAATTTTTCTTTCCTCCTCGCGACAGTGCCTTATTTTATCGTCGAACGTGGATTACTCTCCGAGTGAAACAGCTGTTAGAAAATTGTGATGTTTTACCTTTCTATCGCTAAAAGTGGACAATACAGAGATTTAAACTGTGATTGGCACTGTTTCTAAAAGTATATCGAACCTGTCATTCGATCAAGTGTTTTCATGAGAACTGCGTTCAGTGATGTTGGACAGGTTTTGGGTGGATTTACAAACGAACCCGAACGAGGATCTCGCCTTATGAACGATTTTTATGACACAAGGATATTATAGATTACAAGTGTTTGAAATAATTCAGAAAATGGGAGAAATCGTAGAAATTTCGCAAGGTGACGTTCAGGAAAACACGGTGAACGGCTGGGGTGACACTATGGGCAAAATACAGTACTGGTGTCCTGAAGGTAGCTGTTACTCAATATTCGTGGTAGTTAAAAGCTTGATAACATACCGTTCCTCAGAAATACGATACAATATTGATAACCTGCTATCGTTAATTTTATTTATTCAATTTTTCATGCTAACGTACAATAAACGTATGAATTATAATTTTAAATTTACATAAAAATGACGTATCATCAGTTAAATACCAATTCACGTTGATATTATCACTCTTTTCTAAAAAGAATCATTCCAAACGTTACAAACTCTAGTCCTAATTTCATCATAACGAAATCTAAAAACATCCCTAGGAATTTTGCATGAACGGTCTAGGTTAGGTCGCGTGATGCAAGGCCTGGAAATAAGCCGTCGTTTCGTTGGCATTTTGCGGAACGGGAGGAAAAGAAAGAAAAGTTTCTAGGATTTGGAACACAAGTAGTTACGCTACTGAAATACTTGTTCGATGATTCAGTAACGGCGGTAAATGTTAAGAACTGGGGATTAAAAATAGCTGATCTGGATGAAATGATAAAAAAAAAATAACTAACCCTTCGCTGTAGTCTCGCGGAAATTGAATTGTTCACGAGATGCCGAGCGACACTGATAAAAAATTAACCAAGCTTTAGATACAAGCATCAAGTAATTAGAAAATAATGTATGCAACCTCACGAATCTCGGTCTCGTTCTTTATCGGCCAGCATGTCTCTCACGGAGATAATTTACCGACCGTGAGAAACAGACGAACGCGGAATTCGCAGAAATCCATTGGCGCTTTCGTCACTTGTTCTAACGAAACCAAAGTTTGGAAATGGAGATTCACTAAATAGTCGCACTCTTTTTTAAATTCTAAATTTAAATATAGAAAGATGGAAATGAAGTCTTGATCTAACCTCATTATTCATTTCGCCTAGTTATTTATTGAAATCTGCCTCTAATTAACGTTTTCTACGTCAATGAGTTTGCTCCTCGATCCTGCTCGTATGTTATTACGTTTTAGATTGTTAGACTTTGAACAGTTAGAATGGTCGAGCGAACCGATAAGCATGCAGTCGAGTATTGCCAAGGACTCGAGACGGTTTTCTAGTTACACGTGCTTTTTTAAATGGGGAATTTAACGTATGACAGCGATTGGTGTCTAGTTAGTTGGAAATGTGACACATACGGTGTCATTCGTTCATGATTTTATTTATTGAATAAGTGTCGCGGATCTGCGACGAGTTAATTGAAATTCTAGGTTTTAATTCGAATGGTATCGACGAGTGGTTGTAATTAAAAGTAACTAGGTCGAATCTTAAGCCCGCCAATTAGCATATTCGTAAAATATTACTAGTTTCCGCGTCGTTTTGTTTGGTTCATTTTTAAATATCCACAAATTTGGTTAAATTTAAATTATTATTGAATTAAATAAAATAAAAATTTTCAAGAAATTAATGCTGTTCTGGGTAGATGTTTGGTGTTGCTGATAGCGCAAGATCAACGGTTTTAGTTACACACTGAGTCAGCGGGGGAAAAAAATTCTTTTGAATGTGACTTTCCTCATCAGTGACGAAGCTGATTAATCATTCTTCCGCTTTAATGTCGATAACCATTTTTCATAAATATTAATTTCAACCGAGATATTTAAGAAACGAGTCTTTTGTCATTTAATAGTAGCATTTCTTAAATTTATTATTATTTTTTTTTTCAAAATTAATTTATGACGTCTATTCGAATGAAATTTCATTGTTTTATGACAGGAAATAGCAATGAAAGGTAACCTCTTGATCTGGTAACCTCGAATAAATTTATAATATCGTATCAACTGAAATTTCATTTGTCACATACTTTTTTAATATTCTTCATTCGACCGTGTTAAACGATGCGCTTAGATAAGCATATCTTTCAAAACCGAAACAAAACGACGGAGAGTTAAACTAAATAATCAGAAATTTAATTTGTTGCCTTTTTTACAACTTGGCGTGCAAATAATTTTCAATTACCTAATAATCCCATTAGAGAAATAAATTATAATAATTATGCGAATTTCTTTAACAGCTACAAATTGTGTAACAGAAAACGCGAATAAATTACTTTTATCGGGAACGTTTTACACATGTTCGAGCAGGAAGTTAAGTAGACCGCGAACGCGGACAGAAATGCATTTAGTAGGTAGGATTCGGAATCGGCGGTGCATCGTTGAAGAACCTTTACCTCGTTTCTAACGGTACAAAAATTCAACGAGCCCGTGTTCATCATGAATCATGCATGCCCGCGATGTATTCATAGCCCGCACAGTCTATCTTCAACAATCGCTGATGCGTGTCGGCTAAGACAAGTTTGAAGAGTGTAGGCAGATGAAAAGATGCGATGCAGTAATAACACACTCCAGTTCATCCATCTCCAAGAACATTAAATTACAAATTTTATAATAATTATTCAAACTTTCAAGTGATGGAAGCACGTGGAAGATTTCATTAGAATTAAATTAGAAGCGGGGCTCTCTCCGTGGTCCGTCGTATTGAGGCTCTCTCCGTGGTCCGCCGTCTTGGGAAGAATAATTTTTAAAAGGACACTGTAAAATTTAGAAAATGAAAAGAATATGGAGGGGAGAGTTAAATTAGAATCGGGGCTCTCTACGTGGTCCGCCGTCTTGGGAAGAATAATTTTTAAAGGGACAGTTTTCTAAAATTTAGAAAATGAAGAAACATGAAGTGGAGGGTTAAATTAGAATTGTGGCTCTCTCCATGGTCCGCCGTTTTGGGAAGAATAATTTTTAAAGGGACAGTGTAAAATTTAAAAAATGAAAAGAACATGAAGGGGAGAGTTAAATTAGAATTGTGGCTCTCTCCATGGTCCGCCGTCCGGGGATTCTATATTTTATAGATAAAGGGTTAAAAACTGTATAAATTACCCTACACCCTTTTATTTCAAGCCCCCAAGGAAAATTTTCAGTTCTCAAAGAAACCGCCCAATGTTCCAAAATCGCAGTAACATTGAAATTGAAATGGCCGACCGATTGAATAACCCCTTTAATTTCACAAGGAACCAAAATACGCTCCTCTGTTTCAAACCTCTAAGGAAGATTTCCATAGAAATCATCCACAGCTTCCGGAATCGTGACGGTATTGAAATGAAATTACTGGATCCGTTTAAAGGCCGTTTTAAATTTACAAGGGACAAAAATACGCGACTCTATTCCGAGCAGCCGTGGAAGACTTCCAGCGTTCATGGAAACGGCCGTGAGGCTGGAACTGAAGCGGTCGACGCCGAATTTGGGTAACGAAGACGAGGAGAAGATCGAGAGGGATCGTGTACACTAGTGGAATTAATCCTGGACACTTTTAAATTTTCACTTGAATTTCGCATTTATCCAAATTATTTAATAATCATTGTTTTCTAATTTTAGGCCGTCGCTAAAGGCCATTTACATCCGTACTTTTAACATACAATAAAAATTACAATTTCAGCACATCAAAGGAGGTAGAAAAAAATTAATATTTCCTGTGATTGGCTATTTCACATCATGCGACGTTTCCTGTTGCCAGGCGCAAGAACAAAAATAACAACACAGTTTAGATTTTTTTTAATTAAAATTTTCAAACATTTACAAACCAAATCGCGTGAAAACATTATAAACTACAATAAAAATATTCCGGTATCAATTTATCATAACAGAATATACATTTTCTGCCCAAATATGAAATAAAGAATATTTTTATTCAAACTGTCCAGAATAAATTCCAGCAGTAGTACGCGTGGGGAGGGCTGGGGTTGAGTCGACGCGCAGAGGCGTCGAAGGCAGAGCATCCGTGGTCGGGGCGGTCGTTCATGGAAACGAGGTTCCGGCGGTGGGGAGAACGGAAATATGCAGTTCGTATTGAGGCAGGTCGTTGCAGCGCCACGAGTCGCGCTCCAGGCGCAGAGATCAATGCGCCCACCCCCATCGCGTCCCGTCTTCGACGTCCGCGTCGAGTCCTCGTAAACCCGCGAGGAACAGGACCGCGGCGACAGCCCACCAGCTGGGCCAGCTAGTCTCGAAAATACGCGAGGAAAATGGAAGAACATTCCACTTACCTGAGAAGGAAACACGTGGAAAGGGTGTCGTTGATCAAAACGGATCTATCCTTATTGTGAAAACTTACTATGGGAACTTGAAGATTCGTCAGAGATGATCCCGAAGGTGAATTCCGCGCGGCTATCGTGAAGTAGTGAGAAACGGACCAAGTAACCGAAGCACCGAGGCTAAGGACTGAGGTGCTTTTGGAAGAGAACGTAACATGGAGTAGAAAATTTGAAAGTTTTCTTATTAAGCGATCCATTTCGAGGAAGGGCCAAGGATGTTAACCAAGAACCGTCCTCCCTGGCAGCCCGCAGCAGCCAGGTTCCTGCCGGATACCCAGGGCTGCATCGGCCATCGATGAGCAGTCGGAGCGCCTGCCTCGTCTCCTGATAATAAATGGTGACCTAGTAGAGGCAGGGAGCCGAGGGTGGAGTTGAGCCGCGCGAGCGAGAAAGACCTCGGGGGTGTCGAAGAATGACGGACCGTGTCGGGGTGCCGGGAGACGCAGGGACACAGCTCGGCAACGAGGAGGAGGATCGAGATGGACGCGGTATAATGGTCAGCTTCTAAACGGCGATCACTATGCCATTTCCAATGGACCGTTCCCATGGGTAACCCGGTGGTAACCTATCCCGGAGGGAACAGGACAACGACTGTGTTAACCGAGCAGGAGAAGACCTAACGATGCGGAGTTGAAGACGGTTCTTTCGAATTGGGCTGAGTTTAAAGAGACTGTTATGAGAGGAGCGAAGGGAGTGCGTGACGAGGACGCGTATCGAGGGGATGTCGTCGAGCAGAGGGTTTCTCTTCGCCCAGTGTTCTCGACCCTGTCCCAATTCCCAGCCAGATCGAGGCAGATCGAGAACGAGATGTCACGGATTAACCGGCTAACGGATCCACGCCGAATGGATCGGGATTCGGGGAACAGGAGCTTCTGAACGAAGAGGATACGAAGAGGCTGGGATTTGGGAGCGAATGTAACGCGAGGGATGACGAGTAGAGGAGTAGGTTCAGGTGCATGAACTGTCGTTACGTGTAGGCAGAATGTTCAAGAGCAGGATCTTCCAGGGCGATCTCAGCCCTGTCCCAATTCCGGGCAGCCTGCAACAGTCCAGTACGTAACAATGAGGGGAATCCTTTTACCGTACGATCGATCGGTCGACGCACGTTTCGCACTGGGCATCGATCAGAGGCCTTTTTTCATTTACCAACAATGGGTTGTTTTCTTTGAAATTCAAATTTTGGATATTCGACTTTGGTTGGGACAAAGTGGACCGGTTATTTTGTTACTTTGGATTATTCATATTTTTGTTATTATTATTGTTGATGTTATTCTTTCTTTTTGAAGGACTAGAAGTTGCCATTTTATACCCCCTGTAATTTAATGATCAATTAAAATTGAATTCATTTGTGTAGCTTTCTTCTAATTACAACGTAATTATCAAAGTTAAGGTAATTGGATTTTGAACGTTAATGGACATCATTAAGTCTGGTGATAGGCTTATAGTCTGTGAAATGTTAATGATTTTTGATCATGAAAATTTAGTTAAACTAAGTTAGATCGTTCATGTTTATTCTGAGACATTTCCAGGCTAAAGTGATTAACTCCACTTTTGGAATCTGTTAAAATTTGATTGCCATAGCACTTAATTGATGCTTAACTTTTTATTATTATTATTATTTTAGAATTAATTGATTTGGCAAATGGGCGGTTAAATTTTCCCCTAAAATTTTAGTACCATACCACTTAATCACTGCTTAACCCCTTATATTTCATTAATGTCTATAGTTTTTATTTATTTTTTTAATTAATTGATTTGACAAATGGGCGGTTTAATTATATCAAAAATTTTCCCCTAAAATTTTAGTACCATATCATTCAATCAATGCTTAACTTTTTATATTTTATCAATTTCTACATTTTTTGGGGGGGGGATTAATTGATTTGACAAATGGGTGGTTCAATTATACATCAAACTTCCCCTTAAAATTTTCCCCTGAAATTTTAGTGCCATATCACTCAATCAATGCATAACATTTTATATTTTATCAATTTCTATATTTTTTATTTTTTTTTTTTTAATTTTCAATTCAAAGTTTTCCTTAAAATTTTCCCCTAAAATTGTAGTACTATATCATTGAATCAATGCTTAACTCTTTATATTTTATCAATTTCTATACTTTTTATTTTTTTTTGAATTAATTGATTTGATAAATGGGTTCAATTATACTTCAAACCGTCCCTCTTCATCCCCGTTCAATTCAAACGAAGAAACAGAACAGAATGAAGACATTCCGAGGATAGAAGGTTAAGACGAGGCTGATAACGCGAAAAACTAGGTGTATCCGGGTGGAGTGGGATACCAAAGAGGTCGTTGACCTCTTTGGTGCAGCTGTTATTGATCGCCCGACGAGGACTAGCAACATTGCTTCGCGGTTTCGTCGAACGCTCGTTCTCGTCCTGTCCCGCAGGATCCGTCTATATTTTCCAACCGTTAGAAACGTGTCCGTTTCTAACCAGAGGAGACCAGGATTCGCCGTTCGTCCTCCTCGCGATTATCGTATTTCAGCAGCTCGACCCAGAAACGTAGCTCGACGAGGGAATCCGGCAAAGAGCGTGGCGCTAGCTGACCTAATAAATACTAGGTGACCTCTTTCCGGACTCACCCTCGTCTCTCCCTGTCCCTCTTCTTCCCTTTCGATGGCTGTGAAACAGCAATGGTCGTAGGAATCTTTCGATGGAATTCCTATTCAACAGGGAATGAATGATAGCGTTTGAAAAACTATGGAAAATATGGAAATAGGTAGGTCGAGAAAGGGGTGAAATCGAGCTGGGACGAGTTACTTGGTGCTTGGAAGATTTTCTTCTTTTACTTCATAAAATGATATTCTTACAGAAGAAATTTTGTTAAATTAAAATTTTCTAATTAAATTGAAAATATTCCCTGAAAGATTGTAAAGAGTAATGTTGTTTAATTTCAGGCCAGCAGAGTCAGCAGGGTGAACAGGAGTTGGCGACGAAGATGTTGCAGATTCAGAGCAAAAGATTCTATCTGGATGTTAAACAGAACAGACGTGGAAGGTTTATCAAAGTAGCCGAGGTATTTCATATGGAATTTTCATCGACTTTCCATTCGATAGCAATGAAACTTCAACGAATTTCAGAGAAAATAAAAAGGAAGAAAGGAGAATCTTTATTTTGTCATTTTACAGATTGGTGCGGACGGGAGGAGAAGTCAAATTTACCTGGCACTCAGTACAGCATCCGAGTTCCGGAACTACCTTTCAACGTTTAGTGACTTTTACGCATCCCTAGGTAAACCGCAATCTTCATTTATCCCTATGACACCAGATTTCATTCAACTTTGTTACCTGTTATAAATAATAAAAAGTATACTGTTCCAATAGATTTAGGATTATCTCCTTTGTCCAAGGAGAAAGTTGAAACCTATAAGAATCCCAAAATCAGTGAAGTTTATTAATTTACTAATGAGAAGTATTTAAAATCTCTTTTCTTGTTCGACCCACTGATCATGCAGGTCCGCCAAGCTCGGAGAACGTACCAGACGATGGGAAACTGAAGTCAGAAGTGATGACCAAGGATAACAGGCGGTATTATTTGGACTTGAAGGAAAATACTCGCGGCCGTTTCCTGCGGGTGAGTCGCCCCTGTATGTACCAGCCAATGCATTTGCTTTCTACATTAAAGCCTATCAATCTTGGATACACCCCTTCAACTGAAAGGGTTAAAGGTTTACAGAAGGATCAACCCATATAGTCATTCTCATAGTTCATCTGCTTTTATATTTAAATTGAAAAATTATTTCTCCTATTAACCCGGATTATTTATTTCGCAGGTGTCGCAGACGATCACGAGAGGAGGACCGAGGACGCAGATCGCGATACCTGCACAGGGTATGATCGAGTTTCGCGACGCGTTGACAGACCTCCTCGAGGAGTACGGTACGGACGATGGCGGTTTCAAGGGTGACTTACCAGAGGGACGATACATGCGCGTGGATAGCAAGAATTTCTATTTTGATATCGGCCAGAATAACCGTGGTATCTACATGAGAATTTCCGAGGTGCGTACAGTGGCGTGCTAAAAATACAGGGTTTCTCTTGATCCTTTCAGCTATCGCACTGATTCAGCTGAAAACTTTACGAAGATACTCGAAATTTTCTTGTATTTCGTTCCATTATTTATTGACTGATTTTCTACCCTTTGAAGATATTTGAATTTGAATTTTGAAATTTATTTGTGTTCTAAAGATAAAGACAAAGATCAATAGAATTTGTTCAATTGGCACGAATATTATGTAAATAAGGGTATGTTTTTACAGGTGAAGACGCACTTCAGAACAGCTATCACCGTACCAGAGAAATCATGGGCGCGTTTCCGTGACATATTCGCGGATTACTGTGAAAGGATGAGAGAAAGAGGTGCCGGAAGCAACGTGGGCATGAACAGCGGCGGCGGTGGAAATGTCTTACCCGAGGGGAGGGGCTCGGTGGTGGCACAGGTACCATCACCATCGACCTCACAACAGCCTAACCCCAATCCAAATTTAGACTCTCCCTTAATGAAGTGAAAAAGGCTTTAACTTAACTCGAACATTTGGAATTATAACCGTAACTCGTTTTCAAGTCATTAAGCGAAACTAAACAAACAAACCGAGAGAGAGAGAGAGAGAGAGAGAGGGAGAAAGAAAAAAAAATAAGGAACTTGTCAGAGTCTATGCCATCGTCATCGCCATTTTCATCGACATCGACATCGTCATTGTCACCGTCACACCGTCACCGTCATCGTTATCGCCACCGTCACTATCACCGTCACTCGTCGTCGTTAACTGAAAATGAATTTAAATAGAAAAGAAAAATTAATGAACATACACACACACACACACTCGGGGAAAAAAAAGAAGAACTCGCCTGGAACGGGTTTCCGCGTTACCGCGGAGAAAATTCGAGAAAATTCATAGATTCGTGATCGCAAGGAGATTCGTTTAGGAAAATTTTCAAATCGTCGCACGCGATGTCGTCATCGGATCGCGTTCACTCTGATCTTGTCGACCACGCGAGAGAGAAGATAAATAGATGGGTTAAACGATGAGGAATAGCGAAAAGGTAGGATGATTGTGTGTGCGTGCGCTGTAAGAAAACGAGCCCTGTCGTTGGGCGCGATTAAATCAGGAAGCGTTCAACGACAGGATCGTGAATTATATAGAATTATTGCGCGATGTCTTTTTAGGTGGATACGAGTTGCCATCGATTAACGTTATAAGTACTACCGTTCATTTCCCTCAACCAGTTTCCGCGTGCCCAATCGCGCGGACACGATTCCGTTCGCTTCTGTTTCTTTTTTCTCGCATATTCAAAATTCCCGCTTCGTTATTTCTCTGATCAATTCGATGGGGTGGGATCGGGGAGGGTGTACGGTGAGGAGGAAATCTTAAAAGAAATGAAAATATATAGATCGTCGATAGGAAATGAACTGTAGTGGAAATCACGTTACAATTGAATTTGATCGTTCAGAATTTATGAATAAATGAATAGTTGTTATATTAACGATTATATCGCCTGGGTGGTACGCGTCATTTAGATAAAGAAAGGAAAGAAAAATCCGGTATCCACTTGTTGTCGATTTAACCCTAGAATAAAACGAGACAGCCCCGCGGAGACGGTGAGTTCAGAGATGATTCTGAACGACGCTGACGAAGCGAGCCTCGTTTCTTTTTTTTTTTTTTTTTAAATCACCCGGTTACGCGAGAATTATCAGCGTCGCGTGGGATCATCCACGCGACGTCCATCGCGTTATCATCTTTTTCGTCGACGGGTTGAGTCGTCGTCGCTGGTCGAGGAAGGGAACAAAGGTAGAAGCGTTTATTCGCTCGACGAGCGAACGACACCCGTACACACTCGTTTGCTAAACTGAACGACGTCTCTATTAAAATGAAGAAAGAAACAAAAAAAGAAAAGTAATTATGAAAAATAATATATAAACATATAGATGAGAGAGAAATAATGGAAGAGTGCGCGTGTGTGCGTGTGTGTATGAATGAGAGGTAAAAAGAAATTCTAGCCGAATACGAATCCCTATGATAATGTATATTGTACGAAGTTAATTATGTTACGTTTTGTTTCAATCGATTCGTACTGAAATATTGCGCGACATACGCGTGGCTGTACAGATTCCAGAGACCGCCGGTGCAGAGATATACGTGTACACGCATATACACATACACACATGGGAACATACACACACGTTCATCGTTGAATCACCTAAATGTATCATCGTATACATTTATTCTACACAACGGTCGCACGTAAACACGGTAACAACGGATAATAAGAATTATATCGAATCACGAAAGACGAACGGTACAAGAGACGGTGTGCACGCGTACGTGGTTTACGTTACGTTTTCAGTGACGGCCGAGTTCTAACACAATTGCATATTAGGTATGTATTATACGAATGCATATTAGGTATTTATATAGAATCTATATAACTGTATAATTGTAACGAAATGCCAATGTCCAATGGACCCAGGCGACTGCGTACCGCCCTGGTGAACGCTGTGATCAATCGAATTGAGGGTGTTGCGGGCCGGCAGTCGCTTGGGTCCTGTCTCCATGGACGCAGGAGTAAAGAAAGGGGGGGAAAGAAATAAAAAAAAAAAAAAAAATGGTAACCACGAGACAAACAGAGAGATAGAGAGAAAACGAGGAAAAAAAAGAAAAGTTACAAAGAAATGATAAACAAAAAAAAAAGATATATATATATATATATATAAACAAAAAATCGAATGGAAGTGAAAAGGCAAATAAATAAATAATTTCATGACGAACGACCGAGTCGGAGGAGAATATAACGCGAGTCGAGTTATTTCTCAGTGGAAAAGGAAAATCTTAATACGCTTTGATTCTGCAACGCTGTGCTAATATCAACAAATGATAAATGAAAATGAAAAACGTAAAAAATGAAAAAAAAATACAAAAAAAAAATAAGATAAGAAATGATATTCTATCCGTTTTCTTGCGTTTCTTCGAATCGAAACGACGATTAAACCGTAAAGAAACAAAAAATAATAAATCTAAATGTTTCGCGCTGGTGCGAAACAATCGTGAACAGAGAAAGAGAGTCGGAGGGCGGCATAGATGCATTAAATAAAAAGAAAAAACGCATAAAGTGCTATTTAATTAAAGTAAAATGATAAAGATAAATGGAGAACGCGTACCGATTCCCGTTCGCGTTCGAAGAGATGAGTAAAAAAAAAAAAGAAGAATTTTATTTATTTTTTAGCAATGAACCTATTATCTATTTCGAATAAGGATATTTCTTTAATTGCATTTCCTTCGAGAGAAAACATAGAGAAAAAAAAAAATGGTGAATGAATCGACAATTTCGGCTGGTCTGAATTTACTTAGCACGTAGGTTTTGATGATATAAATGGAAATATAAATCACAATTAACAAATTTGAATACGCACGAGTGAGTGGGTGAATTCATGGTACGAAGAACCCCGATCCTCTTCAATTTCAAGTGAATAGTTTGAATTCTTTATTTTCTCGTTCTAAATCATTGTAACGTCATTTTTAATATAGCGAATTATTAAAAAAGAGAAAAAAAAATGATATCTAAGATAAGTAGATAAAAATGAACAGCTTGTTCGTGTTTTCCTTTGATCGATTGTTTCTTTATTTTTTAAATTCCTTTTTTTAAACACTTTGTCAAACTGTTTCGTTGAGTTCAAGGGGGTCGGCGAACCCGCGATCTGTGCACAAGTGTATAAAAAAAAAAGAAGAAGAAGAAGAAATGTCCAAACCGAGCGTTCTGATGGAAACGGCTAAGAAAAAGGCATAGATGAAACGAGATCGTTCAATGGCGGGAGATGGTATGACATTGTGATCTATACAAAATTACAAATTACAAAGCATCAACAAGTAGTAGATATTTAGGATATTAAAGAAAACAAAATACACACACGTACACCTACGGTGAGACCCTGGACACAGTGTCTGAACACACATATATCCAAAAAAAAAAAAAATAAATAAATAAATAAATAAAATAAACAAACAAATACACGTTATTAAAATGAGGACGACGACTACAGCGTACCTAACTAGTAAAGAAGAAAAGAAGAAATGGAAAAACAGAGAGGAACACAAAGGGACAAGAGTCAAAAAAAAAAAAAGGAAAACGAAAGAAATCGTCTGACAAGTATTTAAAAAAGAAAAAGGAAAAGGAGGTGAAAAAAAAAAAAAAATTGAAAGGACAGAATGGGAATGAAAGATGAAGAAACACGATGCTCCTGCCACGCAGCGAGTCCTTAGACAGCTTTAAGATAATAATTATAAATGAATAAATAATAATTATTATTATTAAAATAATTAACGATAAACTTTCTATATGTTGAATCGTGTCTAGTGAGAGAATTACTATTGAAGTAAAGCAAAACAACAAAAACAAAAAAAGAAGTAACGTCTACTATCGCCACACACATACACATACACACGGATTATAAACGAGAAGAAGAGAAAAAAATAAAAAACACACACACACACATACACAAAGTTTATAATGACCATTAATTAGTTATCTATCGAATGTTTTTTTTTTTAATTTTTTTTTTAAATCAATATAGCGAAGAAAAAGGTGATTGTTAGAGAATAGCTTGGTGTTTCGTTTGCTGTTTTAAACAAAACGTATAAAAAAAAAATACATTTTTGAACGGGTTGGTGATCGGCGAACCTTCTTTTTTTTTTCCTTTCTTCGTCGACGATTGAATATTAAAATAAACAGTGAGATAGAGAAGAGAGAAAAGAAAAGAAAAGTTAGCCGATGATCCACGCCTAAGTTTTTATATTTGGTGGGTCTTTCACCACTACTGTTATCATTATCACTGCTATTATCACGTAGGGTTTCCATACCAGAGCCGTGTTTCGCAAGCTGTTAAATAAAACGCGTGTAGAACCAAACGACGAATATGTCCTGTTAACTAAATATACAATAATCAATCTCCCGTAGGAGAAAGAGAGAGAGAGAAAGTGTAACAAAGAGAGCGTTTTACGTGTGCGTGTGTTTAAGCGTGTATATGTTCCTGCGTATGTTTGTGAATATATAAAGTTTCGATTTTAATTAACTACACTTCTCGCTGGTGTAGCTCTGTTCGTCTATGGCGAGGCGTTTAGATAATTTAACCCCCGAATTTTTATCGTCACGACGTTTTTCTCGCATTAACCCTCTATAGGCCGAATTTTCTGTTAATCAATGATGAAACTCTAAAGCACAGTATTTCCTTAATTATTCTATCATTTAATTATTATAGTAGAGTAACGTGTACAGTTGTTGATCACTGTACAACGATTGACCCTTTAAAAAAGTAAGAATATGATGTTTTTCTCAACCCTCGAACGGCGGACCATGGAGAGCGCCCCAAGTCAGCGCGGCGGACCATGGAGAGAGTCACAATTCAAATTTTATTTTCTACTTTATATTATTTTTTTTTCCTGAATTTTACACTGTAAATTTTATCCTTGTTTAGGACACGATTGACCCAGGCTCCGCTGTTCAAGGGTTAAATAATAAAATTTAATTATCTTTCGTAGCCCGAGTACTTTTTGTTCTTTCGAGTAGAGTTATAGTTTATTATGTTATATTTTCGGAATTTTTTTTTGGAAAGGGTTAATAACCGTATACGTTACCTTACTTGTAAGTAACATTGGTGCACAGTGGAAAAAGATGAGAGGAGGTACGTTTCGAAAATTTGATACGTTACCTGAAAGTTACTCGCGCCGATAGAGGGTTAAAATAAGCTGTTCCCTTCTCCGCTGCTTGCGACAGGAGATAATCGAACGACGCCCACGGTATGAAAACCCTGCGCACGCTGCGATTATTCTTATTATCATTATTATTATTAATTATTATTATTACGATTATATTGTCATTATACTTATTATTACGATTATCCTCCTTATTATTACTATTATTAATACTACTAGTACCATTTTATTGCGAGAGAATACTATCAGTTGTGTCCTGGCTGGGTGATCGCACAGGACCGGCCTCGAGGGGGCTGATTTTTTTTTTTTTTTTTCATTTAGTTTGCAAATTTATTTTTTACTTTTTCAACATAATCTCACACCGTCTACCATTCTTCTTGCTTGATTTCAAACGCGTTCGCTATCAGGCTGTTTCTTCCAATAAGGGATGAAAAATCAAACTCTATCGTATAATCTGAAAAATAATATAATTTAATAAGTTATATTATTTTAGAAGATAAGTGGTCTATGATGGAATTTTTTTTTCTTTTTTTTATCGAACACTGTTAACGAACGCGTCGATTGTTCTTCATCTTCTTTTTATCGTGTTTACGTTTGTCATTTCTCGAGCGTGTTACTTTTTCTTTCTCTTGCTTTTTCAATTGGCCCGCTCAGGTCTGGCGTGTAAGAAAGTTACGTGCAAAAAACGAAAACGCCGTGCGAAATATACGGGGGCGGGGAAAAAAAAATGCGATGAATAGGAGCGGAAGGTGCCGAACGGCCGCCACTTTTCACACCTCGATCGACGATGTTACATTTTCTTTCTTTCCTTTACCGTTCTCGCGATAATCGCCGTTTTCTTGTTTTCTCTCCCTTCGCTGAGAAAAAAAGGGGAGAGAAAAAGGGAGGATGAAGTTTTTCAGCGTGGCGTTTTCTTTTCTTCCTCTTAGCGCGCTCTCGCGTGTGTGCATGCGTGGGTGTATGTGTTCATGTGCGTGTATACTCGAGATAACCGACGAAGCGAGCTATCTCATTAAGAAAAATGAAGGAAATAGCGTGTGTGCCGATCGAGGGGATGATGCACCCTAATTATCTCGTAGAACAATTTCTCACCCATCGCAAGGCCGTTATTGTTTAACGTTGTATTTCATTGTTGATGCAGCGTGACACTGGACGATCGAATCCTTTGGGATACAAAATTTAGGAAGATTCTATGAATCCATGAAAATTATCCTCTTTTATTACTCGCACTCCGTGGACTTCGAGTTCTTTTAATTAAAACGGGTGTACAGGTGGAGACATGTTTTTTTTAATTTTCTCTCCTTACACTTATTTTTAATTAAGAGAAAGCTACGTTCACTCGGAGTGTACACTGTTCAAAAATATTTCTTCATTTGGTATCAATTTTTATTGATTTTTACAATTCTATGAATAATAAACCCACCCTCCTGATTTTCATATGTAAATTTTTATTATAATATTCTTCAGTTTACTTATAATTTGGTAATTTAAATATTTTTGAGCAGTGTTAGATGTCCACATGGACACTTTCCTTGATTAATCTAAGATTAAGATATAATCTTGCATTCGTTTAGAAATTTTCTTTAGAATTGTTCTTTCACTGTATCGTTGTCGGTTCGGAATCTTTTGTAAAGTTGCTGGCCAACTGATACAGAAAAAAAAAACGTTTCACGTTGCAAAGATTTGATAGGTATACCTTTAGATCGTTGATATACTTTTCGAATTATTCTTCACCGATCTTTGAATGATATCACTGCCTGAAATGTCCATTGCCTTCGATGGCAGATAGTTAATATTTCGGCAGAAAACGGTCCGAGCGTTTCTCCTTGTATACGTTCACGAGTACCGCGATTCGTGCCTTTTAATCTTATTATATTTCATTGCCATTTATGAAATTTCCTTTAGCAAACTTTGTAAATAGTTAAAAGAATTGATAGTTAAATTGTATTCTAGGTTTCGTCCGAAATGTCCACAGTGCTCAGCGGTCTGCATTGAAACGAAAGGATAAATTAATGAAAATTTTTCTGCATCGATTCCCTTTATGATTTCTCGAATGGGAAAATGATAGTTATTATTTTTCATTCTCATTGTGCATCATCTCCGGTATTGGTAAAACGCTATAAATGACTCTAGGAACGTTCAACAGCTCTTAAACGTTATTTATTTCGAGGATCGATATCAGCATAATATTATTGTTATATATATATATGAAAGAAAAAAGAAAGAAGAAGCTAATCGAGTCAAGTTTTCAAAATGTTACGAGCACGAGGATAATCCGCCGGATATATGGTTCATACTAATTATTTCTTCGAATCAACGTTTTTTCGCCATAGTTTGTAATATTTTAATATATTAACTATTAAAAGTGAAAAACGAGGGAGAGCCGACAGGGCGAAAGATCGTGTACCGAGTGGTCGAACGGATAGAACGTGTCATCTTATAATTATTAATACAACGATCGATAATCAGTGATCGACCGTAAGCGACCACTGGTGACGAGCCTTCGTCCGCATTGTAAGAAATGATCCAAAAATGTTGCTAGAAAAAAACAAAACGATAAAAAAGGGAATAAAATGAAAATCGAACCACTGGGGTACACACACGTGCTACAAATGCGTGTGTGTGTGTTCGTGTACGCGTCGATTGATTGTATGATTAGAAGACAAGAAAATCGTAAAAAAGAAAAAAAATATTAACAAAAATATAAAGGGAGAGCAAGAGAATGTGAGAGAGAGAGAGAGAGAGCGAGAGAGAGAGAAAGAAAAATAATGATAAGAAAAATCGACATTCATTTTAAGCATGACACAACTGTCCGTCTATTTGACTTGTGTGTTCGATGAAAGAAACAAGACAAAAAAAAAACGAAAAAAAAGAAAAGAAATGAAAGCAAAGAAACTGAAAACACAAATGACAGAGAAATAGAAACAGTACTACTACGGCTCACAACACGTTTGAAAACGAAAATCATTGAACAACAAGAAAGAGAAAAAAAAAGAAAAAAAAAATGATTCATCGCCTCGATGTTAAATGTAACACGTTTTACAAGGTAACAGAGCATTTCATTTTATAACATTTCTACTGTCTATACTTTTACCCGGACATTATTATCACCGTGGACGAAAGAAGTTGATCGATCCAGTAACCGCATCACCCCCCTCCGACCCACCCACCCACCCTCGTCACACTTCCTATTTCCGTTTGATAGCAAATTGTTTAGCGCACTCGATGCAACCTGCGTTCGAGACACGTACTTCCGGCGAACGCTTCTTTCCAATGAGAATATCTTGACCACGTTTGCGAAACACGATATATTGTGCAGCATTTAAATTTTAGTTAGAATGTTCTGTAACTGAAGTGAAACGAGAATCTTCTTATAACAAAATACACTTTATTCTGGTATTAAAATGAGATAAGCGAGAAGAAAGATACTATAGGATACTACCCCCTATAGAGTCATTGATTTCTATTTTTAGTTTATTTTTATTTCGTTAATAGAATATTTTCTTTTCGGCTTAGATAGTTCGCTTAGCTTGGAGCATTTCTGTTTGAAATTGAATTTTTCTTACGCGAAGGTAGAACAGTTTGTCAGAGACCAAAGGGATTTTGTTATACTCAAGTAGTTATCCGGGAACAGTTTCGGATTGAAATTGTTCTTTAATGGTTATACGATTTGCAAAATCCTTGTTGAAAATATCATTTCGTCGCGAAGAAGATGAACGTTGATGCTAACGTATCCTAAGAGTATTTTTCATCAGCGGTGCAATACGTGGAGCGTTTGCTCGACGTTCGTCTTCGATATTCTAAAAGAGATTTATTATTTTAAAGATCTTGTCGATGGTTAGAGATCGTCTTTAAACGTCCACTCGAGTTGGTTTAGGGAAACGAACATTTTTTATCTTCAAAGTGTACCACGAGGTAAATGTGTATGCACCATCTGCATAAACATATAGGAATTAAATGTTGGTCTTAAACAATTTTAACTGCTTTTGTTAAAAAAAGAGGAAAAAGGGAGAAAAAGTTTGTTAGAAATATTTAGTGCCTATTTTTTCATCGTATCGTTTGTGTACAGGGTGTTCCATATAATGGGATATGATTATAGCTGTTTTCAATATAAGAATAGACTAGAAAAATTATGCTTGTTAAAATCTGCTTTTACAGTTTATTTTTTATTTTCTAATTTGTAAAAAGCTATAATTATTCTTGATTACACGGATCACTCTATAGAATGATTAGAGTTCCTGGAAGAAAACCAGTAAAGAAAAGAATATTATTTTGAACGAGATTGTAATATTTGAATTTTCCCGCCATAAAGCTATTATTTAAATCTACCTTCTTCCCGGCACTCTGTTGTCATTTCTTTTTTTTTTTTTAATGATCCTTAAGGTATAGCAATGATCTGCGCGTCAGAAAATCCTACACTGACATATTGACTTCGACAGGTAACGCAGAAAGTCGGTGGCGTAAAAAACAAAACGGAAAAGCGGCAGGCCGACCAACGACAACGTGAGTCCCTAAAACGACGCAAATCCCTGCCACGCCAAGCGGAACCATCCTCGATCATTCCTGAAAAATCCATGTCCGCTCCTGCTTCACAAATCCCGACGACCACTGATATCCCGATGTCTTCTGGCTCTGCTGTAACAACGTCGAGCGCAAGCAAAAGCACGATGTCCGAGGGGAATATTTCTAGCGGTTCAACAGCGTCGCAAGACATTCAAGAAGTGCCGCGCTTAGAAAGTGTGCAGGTGTAATACTGCGCAGGTGTTCTGCGCACCCGCGCATGCGCGATCATAAGCGCGGCAGTGACAGCGTGGGTAGCGCGATCCGGTTTAGTATTTGCCGCGCGGAGCTTGGGGTTGTATCGTTTAAGTTGTTACTTTGTGTTCCGAATCGTTTCGTGAATAATTTAGTTTCCCTAAAATAATATTCAACTCTTACGGGAATAGTTTGCTTGTTGATTATTGAAAAGTTTAGATTAGTTTCAACGCGGGTTTCGTGTTAACAAGTGGTGCGTGCGCACGTGCTTCCATGGGCTTCTGGCGTTTCAAATAAAGTTACATTTTCGGTGTTTCCTGTCACGGTAAAGTTATATTTTATTTTGTTTTCATTACAAATACCGTTATGCATGAAAATTTCGAAGAAACTTTGCGTAAATTAAGTTAGACTTAAATATATTAATCTCTCTTCAATATATTAATACCGGTTACAAAACCTGACTGGGTTTGAGTTCAGACGCCATTTTGATTTGGTAGCAAATTCAAACTATCACGAATAACGCGTAGTTGAGAATTAATGTGTACACATGATACAAAATTGAAACACCAATATATTTTAATAGACAAAATCGGGCAACGCACCATTTTTTACACAATTTGAAAACGAAGAAACGTTATGTAAGTGTTGTTAAGTAGAGAAAAGAGGCATCGAATATCATGATGCGAATTTCTGTTTTTTTTTCTCATTTATTTTAGTAGAGACGGATAGGTTGCGTTAATATTTTGCTTGTTCTTGCATGAGATAATAATGATAAGTTTTGCAATAAACGTGTCTGGTTATTGATTGGATTTGACCCTAGATTCGCTTACTTTAATAGTAAAAAACAAAATGCGGAATAAGAACACCCATTGTATGTGAATAACAACTTAAGTTAGTTATCACATTCTGTTCAAAACCATTAAATTTATATTATGCACTTAACCAATAATTTAATAAAGGTATTTTCTTTTGATACTATAACTTTCACATCTTAATTTTAATGTTATATATTTCAGATATACTAATACATTTAAAAATTATACATTTGAAACAATATCTTGATATGAGTATTTTAAGTTTACATAAATCTATCACATATATATAATTTTATTAAATATTATTTTAATTTAAGAGTAGTTCTCCAAATAACTTTAACCATTGAGGAAAATGCAGCAACAAAGTTATTACGCTGTGCTTGTCTTCAAAATAAATGCTTTCTAATGTTCTTAAAGTTGAATTTTTAGAATCAGTTGTATGATACTCTGGTTGTATTTGCAGTAAAATTATAATTGATTGTAAATTTCTTGGGTAAAGATCTAGAATGTCATTGTCTTGATTTTCACAGCAGTCTTTAATGTGTTTCAACACTTTTTGTATAAAATTCATAACTGTGGAGGCATAATCTAATTGTATA
This sequence comes from Osmia bicornis bicornis, assembly GCF_907164935.1. NCBI lineage: Eukaryota > Metazoa > Arthropoda > Insecta > Hymenoptera > Megachilidae > Osmia > Osmia bicornis. The sequence goes on from NC_060223.1 coordinate 4,919,322, forward strand.
AATAATTCTTTTAAAAAGGCACATACGAGTAGAAAAATACATGTAGATTTACTAGCAAACTCATACAATTGACTTAACAAATTGATACTCTCTGAGTTATCTATATTAACATCTTTATTTAAATCTGTACATAACATGAACTCTTCCAGTAGTGGTTGTTCTATTAATTTACATCTTTGGGAATTATATATACTTTCTATCGTTGAAAAATTCAGATTGAAATTAGCATCCTTCTGTACAGCATAACATAACAAATAGTCACTTTGATCACAGGATTCCAATTCCACAAGTTTTAGAAGTAGCTTTTCTACGTAATAATTATAATATGAATTTGTAGATGCTAGACACATTAAAGCACTGGTTAATGGTAATAGGTCGTCACTTGAATCGCATGTATCTAAGATATCATCTGTTATATACTTTTCTACCAAACTGTTGAGAAATGTTAATGTTTTCTTTTGATCTGTGAATATTTTAAAATTTTGAAGAGCTTCGTTGATCCTACACCAATCTCTTAGAGCACTCTGAAACAAAATTAGTTATCAAAGTAATATAATAAATCTTGTCTAATTACAAAAGTACATACAATCACATGAAGACGGACAGTGTAACGTTGATATGCTTCCTTTGAAACTTTGTAAGAGAGTAACTTTGTTAATGATACACAAGCTGCATTAAATATACCATTAGATGTTGGTAGAAACTGGTCGTCTTGTAATAATTTTTGGAAATCCTTTGATTTTTCAAGATCTTTTGTGACACTTTCACAGCTGCATAATATTGCTTTCAGAATCCTTTTATCCATACCTTGATATCGTGAAATAATTATTTAAATATCACAGAAAGTAATAATGCAATTTCGATCAAAATTAAAAAATCTTTAATCACACTTACTAAGGTTGTATTGTTAATTGATGAAAATAAATATTGTTAATCTCAGTTCTTGAACTGTATTATACATATACCCTTAGTTATGTTAGTTTCTTCTAATTATAATAAAAGCTGAATAAATATATTTTGATTTACTTTGATCTTGATAATTTAATTCATATAGTGACTACAAATTGCTACAGATATAAAAAGACAGGATATGTCATTATTGTTATGATTTTGGGGGTCCCAGAGACCCCACAGGCGAGGTTAGGTTTGCATAGAGTACAGTCGGTATGACAGTCGTGTGTATTTTACCACAATACACAGGGGCACCGACGAGATATGATAAGACATTTTGACCCCCTCTAATTTTATTTCGTAGGAATTATTTAAAATATACCACGGGACAGAAGAATTATTAAAATAATTGTTTAACAAATTCGTATTCACTTTATGTGCCTTGGTAAAAGAATAAACTGTAAAAGTTGTAACTTTTATTACTGTAGTGTGTATAACATTCAATAACTGTTCGATTTTTGATAAATTATAAAAATTAAATTTATATTAAAATACAGTAATTACTTCTCAATCTCGTTTTACAAAAGATAAATAATTCATACAAAGCAGGATATTTACTCATAAAAGTTATAAAAATAATCAATTTCAATATGTAGAAATTAAAAATTATACCAAAATCAATTGTAATAATAATAATAATAATTAAACATAATTATACAAGATATTCACGCGTAAAGGTAATAAAAATAGAAAATTTTAATACATATAACAATAATTTAGTTAATAATCAATTGTACAATAAAAAATTGTAATAAAATAAATTTTAGTAGAATAATTTAAAATTCGCCTCAAGGTATTCGGTCCTGGCGGTAAAGCGGAACGTTACGGTTGGTTGGGCACGTCGCTACCTGTACGACCTACAGCGAGGTCATACGTATTTAGTCTTATCGCGACCGGTGAGGGGTGCGGATCTACGCGTCAAACATATATCGGTAAGAGTCCACGTTTAGATTATTAATGCATATGCTTAGTGTTTTTTATTATGTGTCCACGCATACCTATGGGAATTTATTAACACATTTTATGGCGTGGTTCCCCATGTGTCTACATGTATATTAATGTGTTCCCTTATGTGATAGCGCATTTATTAGTGTATTCTACGGTGTAATTATTTATGTGTTTTGACATATTTTTGCAAATATTTTATGGTATTGGTAGATGTGTATTTCCAAATTGTTAAAAACATTTTATGAGGTTCTAGTGTTGTTGTTAGCTATGTATGCGTTTCTGCATGATTTTGCAAATGTTTTATGGGGTTGTTAGTTACATATTTTGGAAAATATTTGCAAATGCATTACTTTGTTTTATGGTATGGTTATGGCAAATTTTTCATTTTAACGTTTGCACGTTTGCATGAATGAATTCGTACACGTTAACTGTAACATGTGTAAACAGAATACGAACTGAGTTCCTTAATCGTTTGTTATTGTTTCTGTTTCAGAAGAGTGCTTTGACCACTGAGGGTACCAACAGACGAGCTGCCCAATCTTGATCGCGTCACAGCAGCGGATTAACCATGGGTCAATCGTGGGTCAATCATGGATCAATCGTGGATCAAGCTCCATGATGCGTGGCGAGTGCAGTGGTACAAGTCAACGATCGGTGTGTCGCATGTTTTATAGTTCCTCCGGTCCCCATCATGTCGTAGGGCGAATGGTCCGAATCGACACGGGGACCGGTTGTAATATTTATCTTTTGAGCAAGCATAGTGACTCACGAATATCACTGTATCATTTATACAATGATAATCGTGCAAATTGTTTTTCTTTGTATTTTATTTCTTAGCTCAGGCTAGGGTTTTCTTGTACATATTTATATACACATATTTCGAGTTTAAAAATGTAGAGAAGTCGGATGACCCTCCGATTTCAGAATACATTTTCTTTTCTACATGTACAAGAAATTATTTCGCGTCGAGCAGATTTCGATATCAAAGTAATAATTATGAATATCTTTGATTGTTTAGATTATTTATTTTGATATTGAAATTGCTCTTGATATTGTAACGTTCTTTAATTTTATTCATATTATTTTAATGATATTCTTTTTTTTAATAAAGTTAAAATATCAATGAATTAGTTTTTACTGATCATACGTTTTAGCTTAGGCATTTCAGCACACATGAAGAAAACTGGTAGGTGGAAATTACCATTGGCCTTGTTCATTTTATGCCCAAAGCTCATTCGGGTACTTAGATGTACTCGCGTGGGTGGAGGGCGGTGAACAAGGTTTAGTATTAAATATAATATATTTTGGCGGCTGACAAACATAGTGAACCATACACGATATAAGTTCCACATGTGTGTGTGTGGTTAGGACGTGGGACTTGTATCGTTTATTAACAACATTAATTTGCTATAATATTACCATACAATTAGAAAATACTTATCGAGAATAAATTGAAAAATTATTACAACTCATGCATGTTACATTAGATATTCAATGGAATATGAAAATAAAATATATTAATTTTTGTACAATGTTCACTATTAATTGTCAGTCGATTTCAGCTAAAAGGTATGATTTTTAGAGTGTGAATGTTGAATTGAACTCGGGTGACGGAGGCGTCCCGGGACGTTCTCTCTAGGTATAGGCATTTTTGCACCCGGATGGTACGTATGAGAATCGTGGAGTGAATTTTTGTGAGAATGCTTTTTGCCCTTTTTAAATATAGCAATAGGCAGGCAGGTAGTTTACTTCTGGTGTGAATGAGTTTAGTTAATAAGTAGGCAGGGCCAGAGCAAGCTTTCATGTTTCTCTTCGTATTCTCCTCCAATACGTGAGAAGCTTGTATCTGGGGTTGGAAAACAAAAAATCGAGAGAAAAAATGAGAATGCAAATTAATTAATTAATTTAACATTCTCTTGATTTTTCTTAAGGTCAAGCCTTAGTTTGTAAGTCGCAGTCGTGGTATTAGACCCGATTGCAAAAATGAAGTATCAAAGTGCAGTGAAGTAAAATGAAACTTAATTTGTGCTTGCTTCTTTTTACGAAGCAAGTACAATTTTTATGAGTGATTTTTTTGAGGCTATTGCCGAAGAAGGAAGAGGCTACGCGCTGAAGAGCCCCGGCAAAATTTGCCACAGAAGAGGGGAACTATTAATGGCTGTCCATCTTCGGATGGAGAGTCATTTTAATGTCACTATGCTTGCTAATTTGTTTTTTTTTTTTCTTTTTTTTGTATGTCTTTTGCAGGTATTTTTAAATAATATGAGCAATTCCCTCAAGTATATATTAAGCTCGAAATTTTACGAGTTTAATATCTACTAAGCTTCTATTGAATTATAGAATTCGGGTTTTATTTCCCTCTTTTTTCTTCAATTTATTATTTTATTTTAGAGAATTATTTTCTTATTGATTTCTCATTTATTTCCTTAAATGGTTTTGAGATTGCTATGTTAATTCTCTTTTCTGTATAATCGCGAATAGGAAAGGGTGCTGTTATATTTTAGGTAAGGGTGCACACGGGGATACATTCGAATAAAAGCGAATTTTCTTTACCTTTGCTCGCGTTTTGCGTTTTCCTTTATTTTATTATTATTTTTTAAATCAAGTTTTCTTCATTATTTTATTAACTTCATTTTCCATTCTGACGAGTGCAACATTAGAATAGCAAGTACAGTAGGGACCTTGTAATTAGTTTTAAATTAAGAGACCATCGAGAGTTATCGTGGGGTCATTGAGGAATTTATTTGTTTTGAATAAGTTTTAAGGTGTTTCATATTCCATAAATAAATTTTTTAAAATATCAGTATATAGCAAATATTATAGAAAAAGCCTTGCTAGTTTAAAAACTTCGAAATATGCTTGTTAATAGTTCGAAATAAAAATTAATATTTTCAACTTGGATGTCAATTATTTTTTTAAATAAAGAAATAAATACATATCGCTTTATTTTAATTTTATACGAGACATACTTCAGTTAATGAAAATGAAGTAACTAAAAGCTTTGTTTAATTATAAATGTTAATAATATGTATTTGCTATATAATTTGATACAATAATGGAAAGGATAGTTAACAAAAACTATATGTACGATTTAGAATTACAATCGTTACATTATTGGTTTAAAAATACTGCATCACAAAACCCTTTAAACAAATATAACAATGTGTTAAAAATCATGCAAAATACAATTTACAAAAATGATGTATCAGGTGTTACAGGTACTGATATCCAACACTGTACAAAGTAAGAATCCTAAATTCAAATTTTGAAAATAATAGAATCATACAAAATTGATCTATCCTTATTTATGTAGCATTATTCAGAGATCACATATTAATTTTCATAATAGAAGGATTTTGAGAAATGTTTTTGAACATTGGAAAATTTATGTTATTCATAAATTACATACAAGAAGAGACATGTATAAAGCAAACTATTATTATAACAAGAAGTTACAGAAAATGGTGTTAAATATATTATCAAAAAATGTATTATTAAAATGGCAACACATTGTTTTATCTACAAATAATTACTCTAATAATATTGCACCTTCTGTAAATTACATGAAAGCAGAGGAACATTATTCTAAAACTTTGTTAAAGCAATATTTTACATTCTGGCTTAAGTATATTTCAATCAAAAATAGAAAGAAAATATTATTAGAGAAAGCTGTTACATTTTATAATATACATTTCTTGAAGAAATGTATTTTTAATTGGAAAATATATGTAATGCAACAGAGACAAAAGAAAGCAATGCAGGATAGAGTATGTATAGTAACATTAACACTTGATTAATAATTGTTTCCTTCCTAATTTATAAAATTCTAATGTAGGCATATAAATTTTATACCAAAGGTATCTTAAAAAAATATATGGCAGCTTGGATTAGTTTCTGTGAATTCACATCATTGAAAGATAAAATAAATAATGCAATTGTGTTTCATAATAATAAATTATTATTAAGATACTTTTGTGCTTGGAAGAGATATTACAAAATTAAACTACAAAAATTAAATATTGAAGAATATATTCAAACGTATTATAAAAAGAAATTATTGAAACAATATTTCAAACAATTCATTACGGTATGGTTTTTATAAAATTAATTTAAATTTTGCATTCATATTTCTTCTTATTAAACTTTACTTTTCTTCTGTAATAGTATGTAAATGAATCTATTGCTGATAAAATGGCGCAAGAAAATGCCATAACATTTTACAATTTTAAATTAATGCAAAAGGCATTTACTGCGTGGCAATGTTGGTACAATAAAAGGATAGAAAATGCTGTAAGAATATGTAAAATTCAAAGCATATTTGAAAGTACAAAAAAACTTCAAGTATTGAACAATTGGCGTTTATATGTATTTACAAAGAAATGCAAAAGAAGAAAAGTGTTTATGTCACAGAACTTCTATAAAAAGAATTTAGCAATTAAAGTTGTAAGAAAACTTCATAGTTATGCTATTTATAAAAAGGAGAAACGAATTAAATTGCATTATTTAGATGATAAAAGTAAAAATATTATTCAGAAACTGCAATATATTTACATAGAAAGATGGAGGCTAGCGCTTTGTGCTGCTGTACAAGAGAAACAAAAATTAAGTCAAGCTATGCAATTTTGGGAATTAAATTTAACTCGTAAATATTTCTTCCATTGGAAAGATTTTTCTCAGCAATATAAAATAAAAATGCTTCATAAACAGAACTTGTATGCAGTAGCTACAGGTTTTCTGTTGAAAAGATTTATTCTTCGTTGGCATGATAAATTGAAAGATGTTCTTGTTGTACGTAAAAAAGAGTCCTTGGTGATTTCCATGATAGAACATAAAATGATGAGAAAGTGTATCGTATCATGGAAACAATATGTTGCAAGAAAACTAGAAACGAAAAGTCATATTGAAATGGCAAAAGAACTCCATAAGAAATTTTTACTACGTGAAGGGTTGAAAGAAATTTTAAGAAATTCTCTTCACAGTATTGATGATAAATATGATATGCAATTGGAAAATGTATTAACGAGATCATTTACAAATTTCGAAATTCTGAAAGAATATTTTGATAGGTGGTACTTTGTAATTTATTCAAAGAATCAATCTAAACCTTTATGCCAAATTATAAACGATACTTCTCACCTCTTCCACCCCCAAACTTTGAATAACAATGTGTTTGATAATCTTGAAAATAGCTGTTTAATTTTACCAGAGTATATGAAGAAAAAAATTACAATTAAATATACAAAATAAATGTATATTTAATTGTCACGTTTTCATAAAAGAATGGATCATTCAATTTATGTATATAAATAGCAACAAACGACTTGTACAAATCATTTATTATATTCGAATTGTTTATGTACATTTTATTACCTAAAAATAATTGTAGTCTGTATAATACAATTATATTAAAAATATAAGCTGCATTATATTAAAGATGAATGAAAAATGTAAGGAAGCTTGTATCATTGTCTGGAAATGTTGAAGTTCTAAAACATTTGATTAAATTTGAAAATTATAAGAATCTCATAAAACGCTAATATAGCGATTATGATTACCTTAATGTCGTTGAGATTTCGCGTTATTTTACTCCAAATTATTAGTATTTCCTCTACGAGATGTTAATATTTAAGATAGTGTGTGTAGGAGATATACTTATTCTACAATTGTTACTTCTTCCTTTTCAACTTCTTCAATTCATTCTGCTGCATAGCAGCGTCACCAAAGATTTCTCTAACTTTGCGTTTTCGTTCTTCGTCGTTTTTAATTTGTTCCTTTATTTGTAGTTTCGCCAGGAAAGCCCTGTCCCTTCGTATTTCACGCATAGCACCTTTCATTTCCTTCTTGTATTTATGTAATAATTTTTCCCGTTCTGCTTTCACCTTAGACGTGGTCCTGTGTTTCTTACCGTCATACCTGAAAAATGATTTACCAATTAACATAAAACATATCAATGAAACTGAACAGTTATATCTGAAACTATTACATACACTGCTTCAATTCGAGGCTCGTACAATCTCAATGGTTTTGGCTTCTTCTTTTCAAGCACAATATATTCTAGTTTCTTATTCTTCAATGCTTTCAAGTCTTTTCGCAATTGTTTAACAGACTTCCTCACACTTTGCGGATACTTATCATAGCTATTCGGCTTGAGTAATTTAACAACCGGCTCGAATATAGAATACACTGCGTCAAGTTGTTCCAGATGGTTTTTAAATTCATTTAATAAATTCACAGCCGTTAGAAGAGCTCTTATCTTAAATTCATCATCCATCTCTCCGTCTGTTAAATCACTTGCTTTCATAGATGTGGTATTTGGCTCGATATCTAAATCAGTTTTGTCCTCGTAAAGGATTAATAAGTTACTCAACTCTCCTGCTGTTTTAAACGGTGGTATCATTTTTATTCCTTGAATCAGGTGTTTAGGCGTAGATACGTATATTACTCCACGTAAGAAATTGATTACGGATGGAGCAAATCTTTTGCTTAGTACCGTATACTGAAAATATAATGGATACATTATATTGTAACATTATATTCATACATTACATTAAAAAGATTAGATTACTGTTACATTACCTCCAAAATAAGTGTGCATATAAAAAGACCTTTTGAAACATCCACTTTGTTTTTAATACGACATCTGAATAATATTTGAGACATAAATATTAAACAAGGAGTGGTAACAGGATGTCTAAAGTCAGACGTTGGAAATATTAAAGAAACTAATTTGAAGAAAATAAGCTGAAAGAAAAAAATGTTTATTATAAACTCGTAATTTGATTTGTATAGTGTAATTAAAAATTAAACGTACCGTGTCTAAACTAGGATATCTCTTTTTGTTTTTCTCAAATTCTTCGTGCTTTTCTTTAATTATTGCCTGCATAACATTTTTAGTATTTTGTGGATCTACATGTGCAAGATCGTATAAGAAAGGCGATAGTCTGGAAAAAACATATATTATTAAATTTAAATAATGATGAATAAAATCTTACTGATAATGATTATTAGTTATGTATTACCTATCAATAATTTGAAAACATTTGATAACACTTTCAACATCATCCTCAACAGCACAGTCATTTAAGTGTTGTAATAGTAATAAAAATAAGTTTGATAATTTTTCTTTATTTTTATTATCTAGAGACCAGTGGTTGCATTTAATAATACGATCTACAATAAGTGACTGATAGTCAGGATTACGATTATGTAATAATTCTTGCAATTCTTCAAAACTTTCTGGTATTTTGTAGGTATAAGGTAATTCTTTTCTTGCATTTTCCATGATTTCTTTTCTTTTTAAAAGGTCATCTCTAATCTCTTGTTCTCTGGTTTGGTCATTCAGTTTGAAAACTTTTGTATCATTTTCTGACTTCAGAGTTAATTTCTCTTTTGAGGTAATTTCAGTATCAGTTTCATCTTCGCTAGCAGATTCTGACTCTTTTAAGTCTGATAGATTGTCTCCTTCAGAACTTTCAAATTTTTCTACATTTGAATTTTCATCCAATTCACTTTCAACAGAATTCTCAGTATCTGTTTCTTTTTTAACAATGCCATTCATTTCAACAGCATCTGACTCTTCATTTACAATTTCTTCTTTATCATTATTAGAAACTGAATCATCAGCATCACTGTTATTATCTTTGTCATCATCATTATCGTTATCTTCAGTATCACTCATATCACTAGCTTCTTCGTTATTTGAATTCTTTTCTGAATTTTTGTTTGAATTAACTTCATCATTTACTGTTTCATCTTCTACAGTTTCTAATTCAAAACCATCATCAAGATCATCCGCAGATTTGTGTTTGATTTCACTATTTGAATCACTTACAAATCCTTTCATTCTTGCTAAACGGTCTGATTCAAGAGCCTCTAGCTTCTCCTTCTCCTCTTTTATTATTTCATCTTCAGATTTCAATTTATCTGATGGCATACCTTTGGCTTCATATTTCAATTCGCGTACAGCAATGTCATAATCATCAGCTTTTGTTTTTTCAACTGTCTCTTCAATATTCTTATTAGCAGTTGATATAATTGGAAGAAGATCTCTCCATTCAGAATCAAGTTTTTCTGTTAGGTCTATAGTTTGTTCGCGTATCTTCTGCTTCTCAGCTTTTCGTTTCTTTGATTCAGCTATAAGTTCATCTATGATATCTTTTCTAGATTTTTGGGAGTCTGATTTTGATAAAATTCCACCACCGAAATGAGCCTCTCCAACAAATTTATCGTGTAATTTTCCAGTTGTATTTTCATCTTCACTGAACTCATCATCGCTTTTTGGATCATCAAATTTTTCAATTTCTTCTAAGGTTTGTCCTCTATGCGTTAATACTTCCTCGTCATTTAAATTGTAAATACTTTTTTTCTTATGAGCTTTCACGCGTTCTGCTGCAAATCTAGCTATTGCCTTCTCTTCTTCGTTCATGGCTACATTTTTCTCACCTATACGCTTATCCAAAAATAGATTATCTTTGTTCTTTAATTTATACTCCTGAAGAAGCGTTCCTTTACGTTTATTAATTGCTTTTGCACGTGAAATTCCTGGAAGTCCTCTATCTGTTTTACTTCTTTTTCCCAAAACATTTTGTTTATCTTTATTTATGTGCACTTCAAATGGATTCAGGCTTTTCTTATTCTGCTGATTACGCTTTTGCTGAGAAATCTCTGATAATAACTTCTTTGTTTTGACCATTTTTAATTTCAATTCTTTAAACACTTACAAAGTATTACAACACATGGGCTTAAATCTTTGTGTTAAAAATTATTATTACGTTTTGACAGCTTATGTTACTGTTATGGAATATACTGTCATCGTAATTATATTATTATTTCTTTTATTATATGCTAAGAATTACTCTGCTTTAATCCATAACCTCCTTTCTAAGAAAATGGATACCAAGTTGAAATCTTGAAAAAACAAATATACTTTTATATTATTATAAGTTATACCAAATAGCTTTTTATAGAAGTGGTAATTAATATTAAACTTTTGTTTTGACAAATTTTTCTTATCTATTCAATGTTTTACCGCTACCCACGTGTATAATGTAAATATCCATACAATATCTTTGACTTATTGAGTCTGGCTGAAATGGGCTGAAACACTATCCCAGACATAAACTTCGTCTGTGGTTATGCTGGGTTATGGTAAACAGTACATTTCGAAAACGATCATATTAGCATCGTATTATATTATTATTTTAAGTTTAGAAATTTATAATTAAAAAGTTTTCATTTAATATTTAATGATTGTTGCTTCATAATATCAGTGGCTATTGTATAGCTTAATTTATATGAATTTATTTTGACATAACCTAAATGTAAAATATACATGATCATATATAAATTTTATAAGTTTTCAAATACTTACAAAAATGATATCAACATATAAATGTGGTGTTTATATTTTTGGAAGATGCACACAGGTAATATGTATCACATTATATTTTATAAACCTTATTACTGTGTCTTGCAGAAATTATTGATTATCATAATATTTTTCAGAACAATTTGCCTTTAGCATTAGCTCCTATTAATTATCCACTGTACAATGTCACGTTTCAACAATCTAGAAGTATAAAAAAACATTTCAATCAAAAATATCGCAAAGAAAGAGCACAAAAGTTTATTAAAGTGGATCTACCAGAGTTTGATAATGATGGAAATATAGCCAAAGATAAAGAAAGATCCACGATGAAAAAGTTAGGAATCTTACCACAAAGACAATGGACAGAGAGACCTATTCTTATTAGTTGTACACCTCAAATATTTGAATCCTATGTTGTTCCAGAAGGTGATGGAAAATTCTCTGCCATTTCTACTTCAGTATGTAATTATATTTAATGTATAATATTTGAGAAAGAATTGCAAAACGCTTGTACACGGTGTTAACTTTATGTTTATTAATCAGGGAGCAAAACAAAGGGTTGAACTTCTAGAAAAAAAGAGTAAATCTTATTTGTCTATTAGAAAAATTAGATCGTACGATGAAGAGTTTTCAACTAAGACATTCGGAGAGAAGGCATTCGAGATTTACTTAAAAGCTCATGAAGCCTTAGTGGCGTAGGTGATATTTATTAATCTTGTGTCGTTATATTTCTTTGTTTGTTACTAAACTATTGTTTTTGTAGTTGTTAGTAGTAATGTTAGTAAACATTATTTTAAATGAAATTGTTTTCAGTAAAGATGATAATGCACTGCTACAGTACATAACTGAAGCAGCATTTCCTGTAAGTTTTGTGCTTTTAAATTTACTATTATTATTTCATATTCTGGAACACAAATATTCGATTATAGATAATGATTCATAATATGGAGGATAAAACAATTGTATGGAAATTCATAGAATCTTTGGAGCCACCACGTCTTGTACATGCAAGGAATACAAGTATGATAACAAAAACAAATGAATTCGCTCAAGTAACCGTTCGTTTTCACACTCAACAGGTTTTATAAGAAACTTTATTGCATTATTTCTCACAATGTACATTCAGATTGTTACATAAGAAATTACTTTTTAGATACTGTGCATTTACGATAGATTCGGACGATTGATGTTGGGTAGCGAGACAGTGAAAAAGGATGTTTTAGAGTATGTAGTGTTTGAGAAGCATTTATCTAATGTGTACGGTAACTGGAGGATACACGGTAAAATTATACCAAAGTGGTTGAAACCGCAAGAAGTAGCGGCGAAAACTTTTGTATTACCAAAAGAAAAAAAGGAAGCTCCGTCTTCTGATGCTGAATCAGTCGCTCAGACAGTACGTCCCGAAACGTTGGACGCTAATCCATAATGAGTAAACGTATAATATAATTACTTAATGTAAAATTATTCATTCATTAGTAAAACATTTTAAAGTGAAAGAAAAAATATCTTAATTAGTATAATAAAACGTCAGCTTTTCAAGTATAAGGACAACAAGAGCTGTTAACAATCCTATACCGAATACAATTAGTATCAGAACCACATGTTCCATATTAACCGGATCTATTTCATTACTTTCTTCTTCCTCCACATTGTTTGATTCTATCCAGTACTGCTTTAATCGGTTCATTAAGCCGACTTCGTATAGTTTTATTATTCTGCATGGATAGAATTTTGTAGAATAAGATAGAATAATATTTCTTCTCGTTATGTTTAGTTTATCTTATAAACTATTTACCCGACGTCGATGCTTTTCTTGTACTCGAAATTCCACGCAATTCCAGAACTTACCACTACCGTGTAAACAGATTTTCCGACTGGATTTAATCGACAGATGCGCAAGCCATTAGCTTTCTTTATGTCTGCGATTTGCGCCACAGTAAATAGCTTGTTCGTTGAACATCCCATCCTGTATAGCTCATCCATCGTTTCTACGACAGTATATCGTTTCGTTTTTCTCAATGCCACCGCATTAGAGTCGGCTGTCTGAAATCAGTTGCAAAATAATGAACCGCGGCACCGGGTTTAATCTTGATCCAGTTCTATAATTCTGTTACCATCAATGTTATATGCGGCAAAGAACCCGATTTCAGAAGAACATGGTACGAGGAGCTGCTGATTAAAGTAGATAGATCTGAAAAAGGTGGTACGGTAATAGTTTTTGTCATGTAACAAATTACAATTGCACCGAAACATGTTCTAATTAGGGTAGAAAATATATTCAACCATAATTCCACTAGGTTCGAGCTCTTAAGAAGACTTGGCGGAATATAATCTGAAAAATAAATGTATTTTCTTAAATTATTACAAATTATTCGTTTGAAAAATGCGTTATAGTTTCTTCTTACTTTGACCACACATCACGCCAAAATTGTAGAATATGTGGTCACTCAGTTTTACATGAAACTTCTGATATGTAAGTGCCACCGCTGTCTTTTGACAAGCGTAACTGCAAACGCTTAGCAAGAGATACGTCCACCCTATTGCGTACCAAACTTTTGGACCGAATAATTGCACCATCCAATCCAACAGATGTTGCTCGTTACGTTTGATGTAAAATCGTTGTCTGTATATTAATTAACAGATATTTACTAAGCACAAAACATGTAACATAAGAATATTCAGGAATTTTATAAATTTAGAGTCTTGGAATTTTAAAATGATGAGGGGACCAGTCCACAGTGTGGAGAGACCAGGATTATCCTGCTGGCTACATAGATATGACAATGTTTATTTATTAATTTAAAGCTTAAAATTGGTGAAAAATGACTGCACAACCATTTTACTAATGATTTCTGGATATGTATTGATTGATATAGTATAAGTAAAACCAACTAGCCTGGTTATCCATAAAGGCATAGAAAACTGAGTAGCACCGGAACGTGTGGTAAAAGCTTCCACTCTTGGTATCACATCCGTTTCGTTTCCTTGAATAATCTTCAATAAACCGTCTTCGTAAGATCCATTAGGAAATCTACCTCCTAATGTTGGATATTTGCTTAAGATTGGTTTCAATCTGAAAGGATTAAATTTAGCTGAAATCTTACGTGTTTCTTATCGTGATAATCAACAGTCTTTCTGAATGGCTCTTTCTTTACGTGAAATTTAAGTATTGCGCTAAAATGTGCCACATTTCTCCAATCGCCCCCGACACTTTGGTTCCATTTGCTTCAGTGTCGACGAGATTCTTTTGCTGTGAATTGTACAGTAATGTTAAATAAGAAATTAATAAAAAAATCATCTTAATAATTTCTATAACTTAAAATCTATGATTTGAAAGGGTTCAACAGTATTATACTGATGGAATAATAATCAAATCATTAAACTGAAGAAACTTCACCAAGGAAGTTGAGTGACGTTACCTCAAAATAAGTGAATCGTACAACTTTCCCTTGGAAATTGTGCGTTTCTCGTTCCCGACTTCGATTAATAATTTCCTGATTAAATGCAGCAAAATATGGATCGCTGAAAATGGGCACGAAATTCCCTGATTTCTTATTCCATATCACTCCATTCACAGAATGAGCAGGTTTAAAAAATTCGCAAATTACTAGAAGCAATAGTAACTCTTTCAAAAAGGCAACTTTCCTTGGACCGTTTCGTTTCGAACGAGAACCTTTCATGACTGCTTTTTTTTCCTATTGTTCAGGATATCGTTATGATGATACAGAAATTATCGTGATATCTGACGTTTTAGCGTGTGGCTATTATAACCGAATCGATCTCCATTTGGTTTCATTTCATTTGATGAACGCTGTTATAAAACGTTTTGTACGGTGAATTAAAGCTTTAGATATTGTTTGATATAAGACACTTTTATTTTGTTTAATATTAACACAATGGAACTGTGTATCCATTGAGGTCATTAGGGTTTTTGTTTAGGGTGGGTCAGATTACCTAGCTTCATTTACATTTGGGTGCAATTTAGGCTTTTGTTGATTAATGTTGGACTTTTATTAGAGGAAGAATGAGTTATCTCATTGGTTGCTTTTAGTTTTGAGAGAAGTTAAGGAAAGCCAAAGTGGGCTCGAGGAGCTAGAGTAGATTAGGAGAACATAGGGAGATCCAAACTTAGAACTTCTTGTCATTATGTGTGCATTTGGATGTAATATAGGTTTTTCTTGATTAATGATTGGCTTTTATTAAGTGAAGAGTCTTTGCTTTTAACCCTGGGAGAAGCTAAGAGCAAAAGACAGCGGAGCTAGAGGTGATGAGGAGAGTATAGAGAGATTCTTATCCCCAAACCTAGAACCACTAGTCCTTAGACTTTAAAATCATAGCCAAATAAGGCAAGTGGCAGAATAGTCTATTTTTTCGACTTTCCAAATAAGGCAAGTTGCAGCACACTCCATTTTCTCCATTTTCCAAATAAGGCAAGTGGCAGAATACTCCATGGTTCCACTTTCCAAATAAGGCAAGTGGCAGGAGTCTCCTCTTTTTCCACTTCCCTTTGATAAAAGAATCCCAAATTGTGTATGACCACAGGTACTTATACACATCACCCTTGTAAACCCCAAGAGACTTGGATGTATACCCAGTCTTTTATCTTCACCATCCCCATACATTTATCCTACTTGCGTGTCTGTTACATCAACAATCAACGAATTCACTTTGTCAGATGGTGTTACGATTCGTGATCCTGCATTTCTTTAATGCATCCACGATGCACTGATAATCACCCTATCACGTAATCATAGCCGAGACTCAGGTCACTGATGGAAATACAATGTACGACGCAAATCTAGTATACCATTTTATGAAAAAAAAGAAAAAAGAAAATAGAATCTAAGGAAGAAGGTTTCTAAATTCGAGGCATAGTTTTTAACATTTATTCGTGGAACCGATCAGGATCGAGCGTGGCGAGGGAAGAAATGAACTGATCAGTTTCATTCAGAAAACATGGATCGTGTATATATATGTATAAAGATTTTAAACTTATGATCTCTTGTCAAAGCAGTTTGACATAAATTAATTGAACGTCTAACCGACGACGAGCTTTCGACGCGGCTACTAGTATTACCGCATAATTAATACATACACTGATTCGTAGGTTCGTCATTATTGCATTATTTCTTACAATGTACGTATTGTATCCAGATTGTTATATAAGAAATTACTTTTCATATACTGTGCATTTACGATAGATCCGGACGATCTATGTTGGGTGTTGGGTAGCGAAACAGTGAAAATGGATATTTTAGATTATGTAGTATTTGAGAAGCATTTATTTAATATGAATTGCAACCGCAAGAAGTAGCTGCAAAAACTTTTGTATTACCAAAAAACGAACAGGAAGCTCCGTCTTCTGATGTTGAATCAGTCGCTCAGACAGTACGTTCCGAAACGTTGGACGTATAATATAATAATTATTTCATGTAGAATTATTCATTAATTAGTAACATTTCGAAGGGGAGGAAAACAATCTTAATTAGTATAATAAAACGTGAGCTTTTCAAGTATAAGGATAACAAGAGCTGTTAACACTCCTATACCGAATATAATTAGTATCAGAAACACTTCTTCCATATTAACCGGATCTATTTCATTACTTTCTTCTTTCTCCACGTTGTTTGATTCTATCCAGTACTGCTTTAATCGGTTCATTAAGCCGAATTCGTATAGTTTTATTATTCTGTATGGATAAAACTGGGTAGAATAAGATAGAATAATGTTTATTCGCGTTATGTTTAGTTTATGTTATAAACTATTCACCCAACGTCGATGCTTTTCTTGTACTCGAAATTTCGCGCAATTCCAGAACTTATCACTACCGTGTAAACTGATTCTCCCACTGGCTTTAATTGACAGATGCGCAAGCCATTAGCTTTCTTTCTGTCTGTGGTTTGAACTACAGTAAATAGCTTGTTCGTTGAACATCCCATTCTGTATAGCTCATCTATTGTTTCTACGACGGTATATCGTTTCGTTTTTCTTATTGCCATTACATAAGGATCGTTGACTGTCTGAAATCAGTTGCAAAATAATGAACCGCGGTAACGGGTTTAATCTTGATCCAGTTCTATAATTCTGTTACCATCAATGTTATATGCGCAAAAGAACCCGATTTCACAAGAATATGGTACGAGGAACTGTTGATTAAAGTAGATAGGTCTGAAAAAGGTGGTACGGTAAAAGTTTTCGCCATATAACAAAGTGCAATTGCACCGAAACATGTTCTAATTAGGGTAGAAAATATATTCAACCATAATTCGACTAGGTTCGAGCTGTTAAGAAGACTTGGCGGAATATAATCTGAAAAATAAATGTATTTTTTTAAATTATTACAAATTATTCGTATGAAAAATGCGTTATAGTTTCTTCTTACTTTGACCACACATCACGCCAAAATTGTAGAATACGTGGTCACTCAGTTTTACATGCAACTTCTGATATGTAAGGGCCACCGCTGTCTTTTGACAAGCGTAACTGCAAACGCTTAGCAAAAGATACGTCCACACTATTGCGTACCAGACTTTTGGAGCGAATAATTGCACCATCCAATCCAACAGATGTTGCTCGTTACGTTTGATGTAAAATCGTTGACTGTACATTAATTAATAGAAATTTACCAAGCGCAAAACATGTAACATAAAAGTATTAATAACTAACGTTTATGTGCATTGTCATAATTAGAATTTTTTTCTGCTGGGAAACAACTTCACAAAATATTAAAATATTAAGATATTAGAACCTGAGTATTCAGGAATTTTATAAATTTAGAGTCTTGAAATTTTCAAATAATGAGAGGACCAGTGCACATTGTTGAGAGCCCAGGATTATCTTAGTTATGATAATATTTATATATTAATATGAAGTTTAAAATTAATCTAAAATGACTGCACAACCATTATTACTAATTATTTCTAGATATGTATTGATTGATATAGTATACGTAAAACCAACTAGCCTGGTTATCCATAAAGGCATAGAAAACTGAGCAGCATCGGTTCGTTTGCTAGAAGCTTCCACTCTTGGTATCACATCCGTTTCATTTGCTTGAATAATCTTCAATAATCCATTATCGAAAGATCCATTAGGAAGCCTACCTCCTAATGTTGGATATTTGCTTAAGATTGGTTTTAATCTGAAAGGATTAAATTTAGCTAAAATCTTATGTGTTTCTTATCGTGATAATCAACAGTCTTTCTGAATGGCTCTTTCTTTACGTGAAATTTAGGTGTTGCGCTAAAATGTGCCACATTTCTCCAATCGCCCCCGACACTTTGGTGCCATTTGCTTCTGCGCTGACGAGATTCTTTTGCTGTGAATTTAAATAAGAAATTAATCAAAAAGACATCTTAATAATATCTATAATTAAAAACCTATCATTTGAAAGGGTTCAACAGTATTATACTGATGGAATAATAATCAAATTATTAAACAGAAGAAACTTCACCAAGGAAGTTGAGTGACGTTACCTCAAAATAAGTGAATCGTACAACTTTCCCTTGGAAATTGTGCGTTTCTCGTTCTCGACTTCGATTAATAATTTCCTGATTAAATGCAGCAAAATATGGATCACTGAAAATGGGCACGAAGTTCCTAGTTTTCTTATTCCACATCACTCCACTCACAGAATGAACGGGTTTAAAAAATTCGTAAATCATTAAAAGCAATAGTAACTCTTTCATAAGGGCAAGTTTCCTTGGATCGTTTCGATTCGAACAAGAACCGTTCATGACTGTATTTTTTTTTCTATTTCTCAGGATATTGTTATGACGATACAGAGATTATCGTATGATCTGATGTTTTAGCGCATGGTAATTATAACCGAATCGATCTCCATTTGGCGTTCATTTGATTTAATAAACGCTGTTATAAAACGTTTTGTACGGTGAATTAATGCTTTATGTATTCATTGATATAAGACGGTTTTATTCTGTTTAATACTAACACAATGGGCCTTGGCATTCAATGAGGTAATTAGGGTTTTTGCTTAGGGTGGGCCAGATTATCTAGCTTTATTTACGTTTGGGTGCAATTTAGGCTTTTGTTGATTAATGATGGGCTTTTATTAAAGGAAGAGTCTCTGCTTTTTGCAATGGGAGGAGCTAAGAGCCAAAAATAGTTAGAAGAGCTAGAGGAGATGAGTAGAGTATAGAGAGATTCTTACCCCCTAACTTAAAACCTCGAGTCCTTGGACTTTAAAATCATAGCCAAATAAGGCAAGTGGCAGAATACTCCATTGTTCCATTTTACAAATAAGGCAAGTGGTAGAATACTCCATTGTTCCACTTTCCAAATAAGGCAAGTGGCAGGAGTCTCCTCTTTTTCCACTTTCCTTTGATAAAAGAATCCCAAATTGTATATGACCACAGGTACTTATACACATCACCCTTGTAAACCCCAAGAGACTTGGATGTATACCCAGTCTTTTATCTTCACCACGCCCATACATTTATCCTACTTGCATGTCTGTTACGTCAACAATCAATGAATTCATTTTGTCAGATGATGTTACGATTCGTAATCCTGCATTTTTTTAATGCATCTACGATGCACTGATAACCACCCTATCACGTAATCGTAGCAAAGATTGAGGTCAATGATGGAAATACAATGTACGACGCAAATCTAGTATACCATTTTATGAAAAAAAAGAAAAAAGAAAATAGAATCTAAGGAAGAAGGTTTCTAAATTCGAGGCATAGTTTTTAACATTTATTCGTGGAACCGATCAGGATCGAGCGTGGCGAGGGAAGAAATGAACTGATCAGTTTCATACAGAAAACATGGATCGTGTATATATATGTATAAAGATCTTAAACTTATGATCTCTTGTCAAACTTGTTTGACATAAATTAATTGAACGTCTAACCGACGAAGAGCTTTCGACGCAGCTACTAGTATTACCGCATAATTAATAAATACACCGATTCGTAGGTTCGTCATTATTGCATTATTTCTCACAATGTACGTATTGTATTCAGGTTGTGATATAAGAAATTACTTTTCATATACTGCGCATTTTCAATACATGCGGACGATTGATGTTGGGTAGCGAGACAGTGGAAAAGGATGTTTTACATTATGTAGTGTTTGAGAAGCATTTATTTAATATGTACGGTAACTGGAGGATACACGTTAAAATTATACCAAAATGGTTGAAACAGCAAGAAGTACCTGCAAAAACTTATGTATTACCAAAAAAAGAAGAGGAAGCTCCTTCTTCTGATGTTGAATCAGTCGCTCCGACAGTACGTCCCGAAACGTTGGACGCTAATTCATAATGAGGAAACGTATAATATAATAATTACTTAATGTAGAATTATTAATTCATTAGTAAAACATTTTAAACGGAAGGAAAACAATCTTAATTAGTATAATAAAACGTGAGCTTTTCAAGTATAAGGATAACAAGAGCTGTTAACACTCCTATACCGAATACAACTAGCATCAGAAACACTTCTTCCATATTAACCGGATCTATTTCATTACTTTCTTCTTCCTCCACGTTGTTTGATTCTATCCAGTACTGCTTTAATCGGTTCATTATGCCGAATTCGTATAGTTTTATTATTCTGTATGGATAAAACTGGGTAGAATAAGATAGAATAATGTTTCTTCTCGTTATATTTAGTTTATCTTATAAATTTACCCGATATCGATGCTTTTCTTGTACTCGAAATTCCGCGCAATTCCAGAACTTATCACTACTGTGTAAACAGATTCTCCTACTGGATTTAATCGACAGATGTACAGGCCAGTAGCTTTCTTTATGTCTACGCTTTGAGATATAGCAAACAGCTTGTTCGTTGAACATCCTATCCTGTATAGCTCATCTATCGTTTCTACGGTAGTATATCGTTCTGCTTCTCTTAATGCTATCATAACAGAATAGTTGCTTGCCTGAAATCAGTTGCAAAATAATGAACCCCGGTAACGGGTTTAATCTTGATCCAGTTCTGTAATTTTGGTACCTTCAATAATATATGCATCAAAGAACCCGATTTCACAAGAAGATGGTACGAGGAGCTGCTAATTAAAGTAGATAGATCTGAGAAAGGTGGTACGGTAATAGTTTTCGCCATATAACAAAGTGCAATTGCACCGAAACATGTTCTAATTAAGGTAGAAAATATATTCAACCATAGTTCCACTAGGTTCGAGCTGTTGAGAAGACTTGGCGGAATATAATCTGAGAAAGAAATTGTATAGAAATGTATATTTTAAAATTATTACAAATTATTCGTTTGAAAAATGCGTTATAGTTTCTTCTTACTTTGACCACACATCACGCCAAAATTGTAGAATACGTGGTCGCTCAGTTTTACATGCAACTTCTGATATATAAGTGCCACCGCTGTCTTTTGACAAGCGTAACTGCAAATGCTTAGCAAAAGATACGTCCACAGTATTGCGTACCAAACTTTTGGAGTAAATAATTGGACCATCCAATCCAACATATGTATCTCTTCACGTTTGATGTACAATCGTTCACTGCACGTTAATTAACAGATATTTACTAAGCGCAAAACTTGTAACATAAAAGTATTAATAACTAACATTTATGTGCATTGTCATAACTAGAATTTGTTCTGCTGTGAGACAATTTCACAAAATATCAAAATATTAAGATATTAGAACCTGAATATTCAGGAATTTTATAAATTTAGAGTCTTGGAATTTTAAAATAACGAGAGGACCAGTGCACATTGTTGAGAGCCCAGGATTATCTTAGTCATGACAATGTTTATATATTGATTTGAAGCTTAAAATTGATCAAAAACGACTGCACAATCATTTTACTAATGATTGCAATATATGTATTCATTGATATAGTATAAGTAAAACCAACTAGCCTGCTGATCCATAAAGGCATAGAAAACTGAACAGAATCGGTTCGTTTGCTAGAAGCTTCCACTCTTGGTATCACATCCGTTTCGTTTGCTCGAATAGTCTTCAATAATCCATTATCGTAAGATCCATTAGGAAGCCTACTTCCTAATGTTGGATGTTTGCTTAAGATTGGTTTTAATCTGAAAGGATTAAATTCGGCTGAAATCTCATGTGTTTCTTATCGTGATAATCAACAGTCTTTCTGAATGGCTCTTTCTTTACGTGAAATTTAGGTGTTGCGCTAAAATGTGCCACATTTCTCCAATCGCCCCCGACACTTTGGTGCCATTTGCTTCTGCGCTGACGAGATTCTTTTGCTGTGAATTGTGCAATAATTAAAAGACATCTTAATAATTTCTATAATTTAAAATCTATCATTTGAAAGGGTTCAACAGTATTGTACTGATGGAATAGTAATCAAATTGTTGTTAATCAATAGTAATCACCTCAAAATAAGTGAATCGTACAATTTTCCCTTGAAAATTGTGCGTTTCCTGTTCCCGACTTCGCTTAATAATTTCCTGATTGTATGCAGCAAAATATGGATCACTGAAAATGGGCACGAAATTTCCGGTTTTCTTATTCCACATGACTCCACTCACAGAATGAACGGGTTTAAAAAATTCGTAAATCATTAAAAGCAATAGTAACTCTTTCATAAGGGCAACTTTCCTTGGACTGTTTCGTTTCGAACGAGGACCGTTCAATACTGTATTTTTTTTTCTATTTCTCAGGATATTGCTATGATGATACAGAGATTATCGTGATATCTGATGTTTTAGCGCGTGGTAATTATATCCGAATCGATTTCCATTTGGTGTTCATTTCATTTAATGAACGTTATTATAAAGCATTTTATACGGTGAATTAAAGCTTTAGATGTTCTTTGATATAAGAAACTTTTATTCTGTTTAATACAAACACAATGAACCTTTGTATCCATTGAGATAATTAGGATTTTTGTTTAGTGTGAGCCATATTATCTAACTTCATTTACATTTGGATGCAATTTAGGCTTTTGTTGATTAATGTTGGACTTTTATTAGAGGAAGAGTGACTTACTTATCTCATTAGTTGCTATTAGTTTTGAAAGAAGTTAAGGAAAGCCAAAGTGGGCTGGAGGAGCTAGAGTAGATGAGGAGAACATTGGGAGATCCCAACTTAGAACCTCTTATCCTCATGTGTGCATTTGGATGCAACATAGGCTTTTCTTGATTAATGATGGGCTTTTATTAAAGGAAGAGTCTCTGCTTTTAACTGTGAGAGGAGCTAAGAGCCAAAGAGGGTTAGAGGAGCTAGAGGAGTTGAGGAGAGGGATCCTTGCCCCCTAACTTAGAACCTCTAGTCCTTGGACTTTAAAATCGTAGCCAAATAAGGCAAGTGGCAGAATTCTCCTCTTTGTCCACTTCCCTTTGATAAACGACCACAGGTACTTATTAACATCATGCTTGTGAACTCCAAGAGATCCTACATACATCATCCTTGTATACCTAGTCTTTTATCTTCACCACCCCCATACATTTATCCTACTCGCGTGTCTGTTACATTAATAATCAACGAATTAACTTTGTCGGATGTGATCCTGCATTTTTTTAATGCATCCATGATGCACTAATAATCACCCTGTCACGTAATCATAGTGGAGATTCAGGTCACTGATGGAAATACAATGTACGACGCAAATCTAGTATACCATTTTATGAAAAAAAAAGAAAAAAAATAAAATAAAATCTAAGGAGAAAGGTTTATAAATTCGAGGCATACTTTTTAACATTTATTCGTGGAACCGATCAGGATCGAGCATGGCGGGGGAAGAAATGAACTGATCAGTTTCATACAAAAAACATGGATCGTATATATCATACTTGATCGTGTATATATATGTATAAAGATCTTAAACTTATGGTCTCCTGTCGAAGTGGTTTGACATAAATTAATTGAACGTTTAACCGACGATGAGCCTTCGAAACGGCCACCAGTATTATCTCATAATTAAGACACCGATTCGTAGGTTCGTCATTGCCAAGAAAAATTCTATAATTTTTCTTCAACTTAATCGTTTACCTCTAATCGTCTCCTCGTTTACAATGTTCTCAAGCTTTTCTCGATGAAACGTTTCATCCGAATAGAAAAATTATCAAAAGTATAATACAAAATTCATTCGTACACACTCATTCACACTCTAGGCTCTCTCGTTACTTACTTACGACTCTATTATATTCACTCTATCGCTCTGAACAAGCGTCATTTAGTTTTATTTCTCACGTATTATCCAGTTTCACCGAATGCTGAGACTAGTTTTGAATCATTCGGGGACACGGATAAACGTCCATCCCATACAGTCGCACGTTCTACGCTCTATACACGAATGATAATTATGTTCCTGTATAATTTACACAATTAATAGCGTTGACAATTCCAATAAAACTCGTTGAAACGTCTTTACTACTAGCAGTCATGTGTGGGATGTACAGATGTTGGACAATTGATTCAAATCAGAAATCACATCTCTAAAGCAATTTGTAATTTACTTTCCATTAATTAAGTTTCCTTAAAACTGGGAATCACGAATTTTAGATAATAAAAAAATAATATAACATTTTGCTAGAAATTAAACCAAGATGGATCATTGACAAAAGGTAGCCCATATAAAATAAAAATCAAATCTTTCAATTACTTTGTCCAACTTCTGTAGATTCCTTAACTCTTTAATCGGCTTCCTTAACTTAATTTAAGAGATTCATTTGAAAAATTACCGTGTAAGTTCTGACAGTCATTTAGAACAAGTGATCCAGTTACATCAAAATATAATACCAAACAGTGATAAACGAATTTCATCTAAAGAAAGTACACGCTTAGTTTGAGCAGAATAATTGCTGTTCGTATCTCGATATGATTCGAATTGCTTTTCATTTTCGGTACGAATTAAATACACTGATAGTCCGCTGAATTCGTTTCTCCTTAAACGCACAATTAAATCGCGTATTGACTTAATGCTATAACTGATACTTTTTATTATTGTGCCATTCATGGATACCGGTTTGATGAATCGTTCGTAAGTGAATGATCTAAAGTACATCGTTTACCAGTCCGTTAGACATTACAAACACAACTAACGTTACATATTTATATTACACCCTAGCAACAATATATCAGTCGAAAGTTAATCGGTATCGCGTATGCAAAAATATAACTAAAAATCATGTAAAAAGTCTCGATAAAAGTTACAAAGATTTACAAATTTTTCTCACATAGACAGTACCTTCTAACATTACCACAGAGTAAACGTTCATTTTTCTACGTATAAAATCAATGTATAAATTGATTATTCCTTCGCCAGAATGATTGAAAAAAATACAAATAATTATTTGGAAAAGGTACACGCGAACAACATTAACGGTACAGTCTACTGGTAATACACGATTCATGTATTTAATTACCTGTATAAAAATTCTCAAATATTGTACCACCGTCCGACTCGTTATCGCCGGTATAAAATATGTAAATCTCAAATATGAAATAAATAAATACGGAAACGTGGCAGTGATTAGGTATCAGGGACACGGTACCTATGTTCAAGCTTCCAAGTACCCTAGAAAAACGTACCGTATAGATATCTTGTACAGCGATTATTGTAAATACGTAGAAACAATAGAGATTGATTCGCGAACGCGTTCACTTTGATACCCTGGTCTCGGTGGTGACCTTACTGGGGTCTGGTAACCTGACAACTAACTGCGCTCCGTTTTGCATTGGTCTGGTGCCGTTCGGCGTGTTCGTTTTCCCTGGTATTTGTGGTGCCGAAGGTAGAACCTTTTTAGCTCCGCTCAATTTCGGCGAACAGCACTGTTTGTCGTCGTATTCGTTCAAATTAACGTTCGTCGTCTGGTTCGGATAACCGGTTACCTTCATCGGCGTACCGTGTTCACTGAAACCACAATTCAGCCTTTGCTCGACAGGATTCGAATTCTGAAAGTTCGGCGGTAACATTTTGATCCCGTTACTGTGATCGTTCAGATTGCAGAACGTCTGTTCCGTTCCCTTGAAGTTCATATCCTTCGGATCGCATTTGTAGATTGGCGCCGACAACTGCGTGGAATTCGTTTTGTTCGTGCTTTTGTGACTGCTACCTGAGTAACTGGTGATCGACTCGTTACAAAAATCGCTCAGGTATGTTTGATTTATGTACCAGTTGTGCAAACGATGGTGAATCTCCGGGAACTGTGGTCTACGGTTCGCCACCTCGTGCCAACATTCTATCATCAGGCTGTAGATCATTGTGGGACAGTCCTCGGGGCAGGGTAGTAATTGCCTTGATCGTATCATGTCTATCACCTCTTGATTATTGTATCCGTAATACGGCTGTGAATTAAAATTAACATTAGTGATCGATACTTCATTAGATTGTTCATTACGAATAATTACCTGCAAACCATAGCTGTAGATCTCCCACAGTACCACTCCAAAACTCCACACATCCGATTCGGTTGTAAATTTGCCATAAAGTATTGACTCTGGAGGCATCCATCGAACGGGTAGCAGGCTCTTAGATTGAACTCTATAGTAATCGCTGCTGTATATGTCACGAGACAGGCCAAAGTCAGAGATCTTCACTGTTAGATTATCTCCAACCAAACAATTCCTTGCAGCTAAGTCACGGTGAACGTAGTGATGACTAGCTAGGTATTCCATACCTGAAGAATGATATTATTAATAAGAATCCTTAATTATAATTTATAAATGGATGGCAAGTAGCTGAGCTAACCAGATGCAATCTGTAAAGCGATGTGTAAGAATTCTGGCTGTTCCAAAATCTTTCCAGTTGCATTGTTCAATGGAACGTCTGATCTTGGGGAATGGCAAATGAGAAACTCGTGCAGATCGCCTTGAGTCATGTACTCGAATAACATACACATTGGTTCCCCTTTCAATATCACACCCAGCAAACAGATGATGTTTGGATGCCTAAGATCTGTCATAAGATCAACTTCCCTTTTGAAATCACTTTGTGTTTTTGGACTTGCGTTCTCTTTCAATGTTTTCACAGCTACGTAAATAGGTGGTTCGCATTTGTTGCCCGTTTGTAATTCCCCTTTGTACACTTTTCCTGAAGAAAGCATGAAAGGATGTTATTTATTGTATTATAATCGCAGATGAGATCTTGCTATTTTATTTCATGTTTACCGAAAGCTCCTTCTCCAAGTTCCTGTAGAAGCACAACATTGTTGGTAGTAAACTGTGGCACTCTATTATTAGATGTCCTACTACTACCGCTGCTTAATGTCCCAGTTCCTGGAGTTGTATTACCAGGGCCAGCTAACAGAGAGCTCATTTCCATAGGTTGCGTAGTGCTCCGTCGTCCGTCGTATATATTCTTGTCACATTGTATACCCGTTAACATCTGTTTAACGAAAATTTAACGTTCATTAAATGTTCGATTTAAACAAAGCTTCAGATAAATTCTTACTTTATTCGCTGGCAAGTGATTCATTTGTCTTCTAGATTTTCTGCTTCTATAGCAGCAGCAATAACAGACCAATATGACAACAAATCCTCCTGTTAGCACGAAACCAACAACTGCATAGATCCATAAGTTCTCAACTGCAAATAAGAAAAATTTAACATCATATTTAAACATTTTACTTTGATTTTTATTGGTTACATATGGCAATAGTTAAATTTTAAATAAAGCTAGGGAACCCTAGATTAAAATCCTAGTTACATCAAATAGTGTAGCCTTGGACCATACAATAACAATTAAGGGTTAAATTTTATATAATTCATTATCAAAATAAATATTTCATCCAAAATGCAACTAAGTATAAAATATAAAATCTTAATATTCTTAATAAAGCTAGGGAACCCTAGATAGAAATTCCAGTTACATCAGTCTAATAGCGCACCCTTGGACCACACAATAACAGTTAAGGATTAAATTTTATATAATTCATTATCAAAATAAATATTTCATCCAAAATGCAACTAAGTATAAAATATAAAATCTTAATATTCTTAATAAAGCTAGGGAACCCTAGATAGAAATTCCAGTTACATCAGTCTAATAGCGCACCCTTGGACCACACAATAACAGTTAAGGGTTTAATTAGGAGCTTACCACATTTAGGTATATTACAAAATTCCCTCTGTGGTTTGCTATCGACATAAACGTAACACCATGGTTGCGCTTCTTTATCACCCGGGTTACGGCAATACGAATGTTTTCCAGCTAATTCGGGGTACGCGGAAATCTGGAGATTGAACTCGCCATGCGACCATTGCATGCAAGGTCTTCCGCTGATGCTTGTCTTTACGATACCTCGATAAGACTTTCCGTTTCCCCAGTAACAATAGTCGTCTGTAAAAAATAATTTGCATAAATTACACGTATCCATACCGAGGCTTCTTTTAAATAAGGTAACTTACTTTCTTGCACATTGTTCCCTGAGGAAATTCCAAGACTCAAACAATCATGAGCTTCAGGGGTATTTTCCATTGGCAAATCAGAACAGTCGATTAAAGGCACTTGATGTCCAATCAATGGGTGTCTCTTAGCGATTGCATACTCTTGTCTACACAAGTCATTCTCTAACATTTCACATTCGCGTCGACAGATCCGTCGCAGTTTACGATTGATCTCGTTTCTGCTAGATGACTGTGCATCGCCGTAGCTCTGATTAATTATTTTCTTATTGGAAGGCTTTCCATCCTTGTATGGATTGAATTCGGAACCAGGACCCAACGTGGGGCTACGTTTTCTGGGAATACCGTGTGATCTTGAGATATCATCCATGTCATCTCCATCACCTGTGTCCCTTGATAAGTCGCCTTGATTCGAATTTAACAGGTGGAACAAACTTGTGCTTACTTCTGAATTCTTAAGTTTGATAATACTGGCAGGATCACGACATACTGGGAATGCAGAGTAACACAATGATGGTTTTGCATACCCTATACAACTTAATGAAATCTCGCTGAAATATGAAAAATGCAATTTGTATTTGTTTATCATATAATTCATTGTTGCAATTGGTTATATGTATAACGCACACTTACTTTGAATATTTAATAACACCAAAAGCTTTCATCAGTTTGTCATCGAGTAATTCCTGTGTCATTGGGTACGGAATATAAACTGATTGATTTCCTAAGAACTGGGCACATGTTTTTCCTACATATACCTAAAAATATAATAGATAATTTTAAAGGGAGAAATCATTTGTTAGTTTATTTAATTTAAAGTTGATATAAAAGGTTCCTTTTATATACCTCACATTTTCCTTCATGATTGTCTTTTCTCCCAGGAGATAATTGCATATTGACGTTTCTAAGGCCGCCGATTGTATGAACGTCGATATTACTAGATTGAGAACTAGTTGGTTGTGGACTTGGTGATAGTATACTAAATGGATTTGTCGAAGCCAGATGAGAGATGTGTGGCGTTGACATTCCAGTCCCTGAGAGGTCTAATCCATCCCCAGGTCCAATGCTATAAATAACAGAAATCAATTTAATATTATTGCAATAAAATAAAAAGATATATGTAATATTATACAAATTTTTATAGTAGGTTTAGCAGGTTAGGAATGCAATAATATTTTGCTTTATTGTTTTGAAAAATAATACATTTTGAATGTTATATATGGATACACTGATTCATTTTTACTCAAAAAGAAAGTATCAATTTATTGATTCATAAGGTGAATATTTTCTGTCATGATTTTCCCTAAAATAAACCATTGTTTTTCATAACATAACCTTACTCAATTACGATCAGAAGCAAACCAAACAACATCCTGATGATAAGATAAAATGTTTGAAAATCATAATAAAAACAGGCATATATAATTGTCGAATATTTATTTGATTTGTGCTAGTTACATTGTCTTGTACATAATAGAAAAACGAATTCGCGGTAGTTTTCAGTAACCTCACTCTAAAGACAACAAAGAGTGATCACCTTGTCTTTGTAATATTAGTAACATTTTTGACACTATTTATGGCACGTACAAAAATACACGTATTTCGCAACAATACTAGGTACAAGAGTAGCTTCATAATTATAAATTATCTATGAAAATTTTAACAGAAAGCTTATGTCATTTGACACCACACCCGGCGTCCATTTGTAGTTTGTAAACTGACGCTAATCATAACTTTTGGCGTGGGAATAAGGAAGTTTTATTATTTTATATTAAACATAATTTCTGAATGAAACAATAACAAAAATTTATATCAATTGAAACTCGATATTCTAATGAACTATTTCATATCATAGTTAATCAAATTTAAGCTCTTTTAGGTACTTTTATTTCTCTTCAAAATATAAGTATTTCTGGAGTAACAAAGGGTATCCTTTTCTTAGTATTTATAATAAATAAATTAGATATTTACCTATCTAAGAAATCACTATCTCCAATCATATCCGGGGAAAATCTGTCGTCTGATGTTTGACTGATAGAGTGGTCAGGATGGACAGGAACTGTAAAATAAAATTTTCAAATTACAAATGCATATAAAATATTTTAAAAGAATTTTGAGAAATTATAAATCGTGTTATATATCAATCAAAGCGTATTTTTATTCTCTACAAAAAAGTATTAAGGTACTTGGGTCGAAAATTCATCAGGTCAAAAGATATCTTAGGGAGAGACAGGGAGATCCTGGAGGTCTCTCCCTAGGATATTTTTTAAACTAATCAATTTTCGACCTAAGTACCTTAGTAATTTTTTGTAGAGAATAACAATACGCAGCAAATGACGTCGAAAGAAGTGAAAAATTCCCAAAAAATTTTTTCCAAAATTTAAAATGATATTCATATTTTTTTTGGAATTTTGTACTTTGCTATACATCAATCGAAGCGTATTTTAATTCTCTACAAAAAAGTATTAAGGTACTTGGGTCGAAAATTCGTCAGGTCAAAAGATATCTTAGGGAGAGACAGGGAGATCCTGGAGGTCTCTCCCTGGATATTTTTTAAACTAATCAATTTTCGACCTAAGTACCTTAGTAATTTTTTGTAGAGAATAACAGTACGCAGCAAATGACGTCGAAAGAAGGGAAAAATTCCCAAAAAATTTTTTCAGAATTTTAAAATGATTTTCATATTTTTTTTGAATTTTGTACTTTGCTATACATCAATCGAAGCGTATTTTAATTCTCTACAAAAAAGTATTACGGTACTTGGGTCGAAAATTCATCAGGTGAAAAGATATCTTAGGGAGAGACAGGGAGATCTCGGAGGTCTCTCCCTGGGATATTTTCTGAACCGTCGAATTTTCGACCCAAGTACCTTAATACTTTTTTATTAAGTATCAAAAAACGCTTCAAATGACGTATAGAAAGGTACATAGTCGTATTTAAAAAATCGAAGTTGACCTTGAGATCTTTAAAACGCCTCCACTTCCGGTACCGACATATTCATCAAGTTATGCCCTATTTTACACCATTTAATTTTCCCTAACGACATTTTTTTCTATCCTTTATCGTTCTAGAGATATAGTTTAGTTCAATTACATAGAACACTCTGTACGTGTCAAAAAACTGTTAGTAAAGTTTGAAATAGACGGTGCGATACGAAATCGCCTAAAATCTCTCCGGTCCAGGGTGTTCCTCTGTGGAGGGAGGGCTTTTTGTACGCCGGGCACGTCGCCTAGTCCTTTTGAAAATCTCCGGGTCTCGCGCGAGCCTGCATTTGCAGTTACGGTTTATTCTCCACCCTCTTGCTCGGCTTGTGCTCGCCTTTGTGCCGTTATAATTCTAAAAAGAGTTGGGACACGATGAAAGAGGCGTCCGCTAAAAATTCCCGACCGTCGAATTTCCCGATCTCTCCTCATTTTCTTTTTCTCTTTCCGCCGGTTTCTATTTCTGTACCAGGTGGAAAATTACAGCTTCTCCTCTGTGCGGGCTGATAGAATTCATTGAAAGAAATAAAAAACAGTGTCACTTCATTGAGATACACCGGTTTCAAAGTTTTCCGCGGTACCCAAAGAATTTTCCGGATTTTCATCAGGGAAATTTCGCGATAGCTACCCCCACGTCGGAGAGATTCTTTTGAGTATTACGAAAAGTAATTTCGTGTCGTAATCGAGCCGGTTTATTATAGGTGAATTGGTCTTCGGGGAGATGCCCCTCTGTGTTTGTCCTGTTCGCAAGATCTGCCCAAAGTCCAGGGGCTGGTACAAAGTAAATAATATCGGAAATCTGAATCTACCCTCGGATCGGTCTCCAAGGAGACAACTCGCTACGCTTCCCAAAAACTTCTCCAGCCATGTTGTTCGAATGACACTCGATAGGGAGTTATGTGTCTTTGAACGATTAAATAAAAAGTAGTATTAAACATTTGTTTGTGGAACCAAAAGTATTCGGGCTACGAAGGATAATTATATTTTATTAATTAACCTTTGAACAGCGAAATCTGAGTCAATCGTGAACCAAATGTATAATTTTTAAATAAAAATAATTTTTAAGGGAACAGTGTAATGTTTAAAAAATGAAAGTAACATCAAATATAAAATTAGATTAAAATTAGGGCTCTCTCCATGGTCCGCTGTCCGAGAGTAAAGGGGTGTTAAATAAGAAAGAAAATTAAAAATTTATTTGTGGATTCGGAATTAATGTTTATTAAAAATTCAACATATACATCTTATTATATGCTATTACCTTAGTAATTTCTGAAAATTTGAACTATGTATCTATCAACAGAAGAAAATGGTTGTTTATTTCATTTTAACCCCTTTCACCGAAATACCATTTGTGGTACCAGATAATATCTCTGTGAGCTTTTATCTGAAACAAGTTCTTTTGATCTTACATTAAAATAGACAAAGAGAACTAGTACTTGTCGAAGCCAATTTTGAAACTATCAATATTTTACAAAATGGCACCTGTTTGAACATTTTATAGTTTCAGAGATAAATTCTCAACTTCTTTTGTTAATAAAAAAAGAAAAAATTCACGAATCAAAAATTCCCTTCCACAAGTACTATATTTTAGTCTTAAAAATATTACCACAAAGTTTCATCCAAATTAGTTCAGTAGCCTTAAATATTTCTGGTATCGATTTGGAAAACTGTCTTTAAAGTTTTAATTGTCTTACTAGTAGATGCGACACGTTCTAATTGTTAAAGTTATTAATTCAATAGCTCTACAAATTCTTAAATGAAAATTTGGGAAAGTATTCTAGAAGAATATATAATACAATTTTCGAAAAATCGATTTTTTCCATTTTATCAAAGGCATGTAACTCCTTAAAGAAAATAATAGATTTGAGGATAAACAGAGTATACAGTCTTCTGGTTTCACCTTGATAAGTAAATCAAAATGGTTTACAGAATCAAGATGGTTTAGCAGAATGTTTCCACCATTCGCTTCCATTTATCGTGAATTCCATTCACGTTTAAAATAGAAAGCCTCCTATAATTACAGCCATCTTTTCATCGAACGGAAATATTTGCCGTTCGTGCGCCAATGGGACGTTAATAAAGCTGAACTGATGAATGAGATGTGCATAAAAAAAAATAAAAAAAAGAGCAAAAAAAAAATGGAAAGCTGGCTCGATGCTTTATGGACTTATGGAGTGGATTTTTATGCAGCTTCGTCGACAACCACATATAACTCGTTCGCATCGATTCTGTTTTGATTTCAATTATCTTTCATTACACGGACCGCATTGTATGATTTCCGGCCGCGAATTCGATACACGATACGACTCGGTTTCCGTTCGATTTATCGTGACGCTGATAACAGATGGCCATCGGGATGACTCTCTCGTTTTTTTGGGCTATTTTATTTATTGAAATTGAAAAGGTCCCCATGTGGAACGAAAGGAAATAAACGAAGAATCGTAAACTCAAATCGAGCGTAACTCGATCGAAATTGTTTTGAAATGATTGATATATTTGGTAACAGAAAATAGATTTTCAGTTGTATTGATGTATTTGATTTTGTTTCGTGTCGTGTGACATTTCTATCAAAAATGGATTTTTTAAAATAAATTTCACAATGTATAGTGATTCAGTAATATTTTTATAGTAGCACTATATTTTTTTAAGTATCTTTGTTCTTTTTAATAATAGCTTTATTTTATGATAATTCGAAGAGCATTCATTTAATTTGTTTTTTAATTTGGGAAAGAAGAAATATCTCTTGTTATTTACTGTCAATGATAGTATTAAAGTTTCACAATCAGTTGAAAATCTTTAGATCAATTTTGATTCAAATAATTAATTCTGTGTATAAATTATTTAGAATGAAATTATTTGCGAATGAAACAAGAAGGTGAATGGAAGTTGAACGAAAAAACGAGCTCCAGATGCGAGCCCATTGCGGGGGAGGGGTTATTAATGACCCACGAGTTGTCTTATCTTTTCCACTTCCTGTTCGAGATACATAATACGTGGGTTGGACACGTAACCGCTGCTGCATCTCTGTAACATAGTGCGTTCGACTTTGGTTCTTGTTCTACGACTCGTTTTCACCGATAAGAATCTATTTTTTTTTTCATATGTAGAGTTGTAGGTGTAGTATAGTTTAGAAAACAATTTCAAGGAGTGTCATGCACCATTAAATTTAAAAAATTTGAGTCAAAATTCAATATGCAATGTATCTAAATACAAAATATAAGGTGTTTATATTTTTAGTAAAACTAGGGAATTCTAGATTAAAATCGTAGTTACATGATTCCAATAGGACACACTTGGATCTTAATATGACAATAGCTAAATTTTAAATAATTTATTATCAAAATAGAAATGCATCTAAATACAAAATATACAATTTTGATATTTTTAATAAAGCTAGGGAACCCCTAGATTAAAATTCTAGTTACATCAAATAGTGTAACCTTGGACCACACAATAACAATTAAGGGTTAAATTTTACATAATTAATTATCAAAATAAACATTTGATCCAAAATGTAACTAAGTACAAAATATGAAATCCTAATATTCTTAATAAAGCTGGGGAACCCTAGATAGAAATTCTAGTTACATGAAATAGTGTAACCTTGGACCACACAATAACAGTTAAGGGTTAAATTTGACATAATTAATTATCAAAATAAACATTTGATCCAAAATGTAACTAAGTACAAAATATAAAATCCTAATATTCTTAATAGAGCTAGGGAACCCTAGATAGAAATTCTAGTTACATCAAATAGTGGACCACACAATAACAGTTAAGGGTTAAATTTGACATAATTAATTATCAAAATAAACATTTGATCCAAAATGTAACTAAGTACAAAATATAAAATCCTAATATTCTTAATAAAGCTAGGGAACCCTAGATAGAAATTCTAGTTACATCACTCTAATAGCGCACCCTTGGACCACGCAATAACAGTTAAGGGTTAAATATCACAATCGTCGAGCCAGTTGCAATATCCAGCAGTTTCTCTCACCATTTTGGTCAGCCACAAGATTTCCAATTATAAAAAAGAATAAACCAGAAAGGACAGAAGAAAACGAGCCACGACAGCTTAATTCCCTCTGCGGTATATTCGATAACAATTTCATCCTCGATATCGTTGCTCGATTAATCGAGTAACACCGAAGAAGAGGAAGAGGAGTAAGAAGAGATGGCGAAAAGAAGAAAAGGAAGAAAGTGAGATTCAGAGGGCGGCAGAAGGCAAATCACGTACACCGCCGCCTTAGCCGGCTACTGAATTGAATTTCGGACAACACTTACCACGCCAGCCTCATGAATAATGCATTCACCGGAGTGGTTGGTCGCGGGTGTCGCGCATGGAAAAGTGTTGACCCCTTTGACCAAGATGGATGAGCCAGCCGTTGATTATCAAAGACAAACGTGGCCTCCAACCGCGTTTCTTGCGCCCGACTCTCGGCACACCGTGTACACGTCCACAAAAGGGAGCAAACGTGTACGAGGGTCTTTGGCTGAAATTTCCTTCGAACCAGGAATAAACAACTCCTGATGAATTATTG
The DNA here is from genome assembly GCF_907164935.1 of Osmia bicornis bicornis. Classification (NCBI taxonomy): domain Eukaryota; kingdom Metazoa; phylum Arthropoda; class Insecta; order Hymenoptera; family Megachilidae; genus Osmia; species Osmia bicornis. The sequence goes on from NC_060223.1 coordinate 4,955,432, forward strand.
AGCAACGATCGAGAGGGGGTGCATCGATCAGAAAGAGATTTTATATATTGGACAAATAGTATAAAAAGAGAATAAATTAAATTTTAATTTCCATTGTCTTCGTGGTCCAAGGGTTAATTATATGAAACTTAAATTTCGGTATTTTAATAATTTTTCACCCACCAAAATTAATTAACATATTCTCATCAAAATAATTAGAAAATTCAAAGTTACTTGCATACTACTTATTAATATATTTATTTTTTAATTTTTGAAAAGGTAGCACGTTTCGACAAAAACTTACTAATAATTACGAGAGGATATAATTTTGTAGGACGATGTAACAAGACGATACGCGTTGATACATTATGCTATTACGTTTCATTGCTCGACATTAGACGAGATTACGTTGCATCCCTTGATATTACGCTGGGGACGCTGACTTAATGGCTTATTTCATCATCGTGCTTGCGAGAATATATTTCTTTTTCTCTCGTTGCCCATTTTCCCAAGGATCTCGCGGTATCTTTAACGCGCCGTGTAATTTGTACCCTCGTAAACGAGTCGGTGAAAATTTGCGGGGGACCCAGATTCTATGGACTGCAGTAACTTATTATTTTTATCGTGCCGATGGTTCGTTTAACCTTTCCCTAGGAAGAAATGGGAGAAACCTTTCTTGGATTTGCGACGAAGACTTTCTTTGGTCGATAACATTGGACGACAAATTTGATGTATCTTCTCATTTTAATGAATAATTTAATCGACTCTATAAAAATGAAAATAAAAAATTCGTTGCAATATTGGTGTAACAGGTTTGTAAACGTAACCGGCAAGCGGTTTGCAGGAAATTAACGCGCGTGACCGCTGCCGCAATAATCAGTACTCGAGCGAAAACCAAACGCATTAACGATGCAATTAATTAGCATTCGTAATACGAGGAGCGTTCGGCCGGCACGAAATCATCGAAATTTGATCGGAGGTAGACGGAAGTTGGACGCAGATGGCGTACCGTAGTTGGTGCACGATTGAAAAATGCATCCGAGAAAGGAGGATCGGTGCAACGAGCCAGAGGCGCATCTAATTTCCCCGTAATTTCGCTAATGGGCTCTCGTAGTACCCATGATATAATGCCATTAACCACACTATTAAATCGCTTTTATCGTGTCCTATCGGTATTCCATTAATATTAATGCTCGCGGTGCTACTGATCGGAGATGTTTCGATCCGCCTGTCGTTTATCCTTGACGCTCATTCTACGATCAAAATTAATTTATAGAACGAGAAGATCTTTCTGGGAAAAATTTGAAAAATAAAGCGTTTAATTTGGTCAAGATTTGAGATTGTAAAATGATATCTTATTTTTATTTGCAGTTTGAAAAATATTGAAACTCCCCAAGTGTTACGTTCACTTATTATTAATAATTATAGAACTCGAATAATCATAGAAGTTGGATATGCCTATATTGCATTTTGGGAGCAGACGTCTAATTGTTTAAAAGATATTAACATTGCATAATATATAACAAAAAATTTTTATTTTATAGTAAATGCAATGTAATTAATAAATTAATTAAAAAAAATAAAATTTTAAATAAAAAAAATTAGGGAACCGAGATTCGAACTGGGAACCTTTGGATTTGCGGATATTTGTATGCATAACCCTTTGTATGCATAAGTGTTATACTTTCGAATGTAATTTATTAAATAATTAATCGTCTGCCTCTAAAATGGGTACAGGTATTCTATATAGTGGTAAGGTTTCGTTAATAAATCAGCCAAACATTTGTGGAGCTCCCTACGTTAGATTAGCCACCATGAAAGTATAATAAGAATTCGAAAAAGGTAGTCTCAAAGTTATGGTCGTAATTCCAGAGAAAAAAAATGGTAAAATGAAAATTAGCAAGGAAATATATTCATACATACGTAACGTGTAACCCTACCACGGCGTCCCTTAAAGTATACCATCCGACAAGACTGCGTACCCCCGAAAAATAATCCCCCTCCCTAGGCCCGTATTAAGGTAGATTACTGCTTAAACCCGCACGAGAAAGTTTCACCTTAATAGTATTCTATGTTCGCCCAACGGCTAATCCCCATTAGCGAAATTACATGAAATTATAATAAAGCTTGCTACCGCTGGTTCCATCGTTAAGCCACCCCCTTGAACCCCCATTTCAGTGGCGGGTTCTATACGAAAGTATCCACGGTGTATGCAGATCGGAGTTAATACAACAATGGCCAGGGAATTGGGGGTGGTTAATACAATATTTATGAGAGATACGTATCCCGTGCCAGTGATCCACGATGGAGGAAATTCGTCAAAAGTGTTTCACGTGGAAAAACTCGTGGAGTATGGGGAAATATAAATGGGGTTGCATAATTCTTTTTTGGGGTAGCTATGGACAAGGATGATAAAATTGGAGGATTTTCAATTTTTTATAAAAATTTTTAATATCAAAACAATGGGAAGCACCATGACAATTTTCAGAACTGAATTAGAACAATTTATATTTTAAAATAAAATTGAAGAATCTCTAATTTGTATTAAAAATTTATAATAAAACCATGGGTAGCACCATGATAATTCTCAGGACTGAATTAGAAAAATTTATATTGTAAAATAAAATTGAAGAATTCTTAATTTTTATATAAATTTACAATAATAAAACCATGGGCAGTAATACAAAAATTTCCAAGACCGTATTAAAATTTCTGGGGCCCTGGAAAATAGCCCCCCTTAGACTCCCCCTTAAATAGAAAAATGTGAAAATTGTCGTTTCGAGTTATTCCAACGTTAATTTTCTTGAAAAGTGAGAGTGAATCTCGTCTGGCTTGTCAGCAAGGATTTTTGGATTTTCAATTATCCTGAACGTCGATGACACGTTGCGGTTTGGGGGGATAGAAAATTGACCGCTCCTGTGTTTGAACGCTTTTCTGCCAGTGTATATTTTGCTCATCCAACGAATTCCCCGTTTGACGACTTTATTTCCCTTCTGACAAGCAATTCCACGTTTGTTTCAATGGCGGAACGGAAACGTGTCTGGGAACGAGTGATAAGAACTGACAGCCACGAACCGTGGCCTGTTTTATTGGAAATAATCAATTACATCGTTCGATGTTCACTCTTCACCTGTAATTTTGTTTCCGATCGTCTGTTGATCTTTCACCGAAACGTAGACGTGTTTCATGATTAGCTGAATGAAATTCACTTGGTCCGCGCGGAATTTAATCGATCGTCCTTTGGAAACATTTGCTTGCGTGAACGAGGAACTAATGTATTCAGAAATAATATTCTTTTTCTGTCTGGGAAGCTTTTCTCTGTTTTAGCATGGTTTTTCTTCTTTAATCAAACTCTTATTGGTATTGATTCTGATAAAACTTGATCAGGAGTAATAATTAAGTATTAATCCTTGAACCTAAAGTTAAATGTATAATTTTTAAACGAAAGAGTTTCATATATTGGAAGGAGAATTTTTAGAAAAACAGTGTACAATTTAGATAAATTAAAATGGGGCTTTCTTCATGGTCCGCCGTTTTGGAGAGTTTCTCTATGGTCCGTCGTTCGAGGGCTAAGTATTATGATCTTTAATTTTTTATTGTAGACTCTGGATAGGCTAAAACAGGGACGGACTGGACATCGGGAGTTTGTGAAAATTAGAAATTTGGGGGTTTAATTAATTAAAATTAAGGCTTGTATTTTTTAAGAGGACCCTTCATGTTACTAATCTTCCAGGAAAATTTCAACTCCCAGTTCGCCCCTCGGTCAAAAATAATGAACAATGTAATAATGTGATTATTTTGTAATTATCCCGATTATCTCGGTGATTTGAATCATTGCTATGAAAACACAAATGCATATAAAATGGTGAGATTAGCAAGTAAAAGTTTTAATCTATCGCGAGCAAAACGTTCCGTCAGAGACGATCATAATTCTCTTCTCGTTAATTGGAAACACTTCTACGAAGGCCGCAGGCTAATAATCCTCCTGCTGATCTTTTTCCCGGATTATCCTGGCTGCGGGCGAACGGTTCCCGTGGAAATTGCCTCCTTTAGTGGAGCCATAATTCCCGTGGAATTTATAGCGGCTTCGACACCCTTGGACGTCGAGCGTACTCGATTACCATAAGTCGTGTAAAATCGAAGATTTATTGTACACCCATAAACCGTGTCTCAGACCAGACTCTCTAACTTTACCGTGTCTTCCATTGATGGCCCATCGAACTGGGAAAAGTCTCGCTAATCGGTTCCTTTTATGATCTCATTTCTGCTCCACTTTGAATTCCAGATCTTCGAATATTCAGAGAGAATCCTAATTATCTTCAGACTCGATTATTTCTTTATAACGCATTGCAAGGGAAAATTAATAATTGAGATTTTGTAAAATAGTAATTTTCAGATTTTTGGAAAATTGATAGTTTAAATTTGGTAAAATAATAATTTTTAGATATTTTGAAAATTGATAGTTTAGATTTTGTAAAATAATAATTTTTAGATTTCTGGAAAATTGATAGTTTAAATTTTGTAAAACAATAATTTTCAGATTTTTGGAAAATGTAGTTGTTCGATGGAAAATTTTAATATTTCATATTGCCAAGGGAAAAAATTAATTTACTCATATAAAATCATATGAGTGCAGTTTCCGAAAGAATCGATCCCCCTCCGATCGAAAGGGTTGAAAAATTGTATATGTATAAGTAAAATTGATATTGAATATGAAATACTCGTATTTCAATAGGGAGAATCATTAAATTTCACGAGAAATAAACAAAAAGAGATACTCACGATCATCGACAGCCAACAATAATTGTCTACTACCGTTTGTACGTGGGGTGGTAATTAAATTTCGTCGGTAACAGTACGTTTCTCCTTCCTTTTTTCCAACGTATTTCCCGAGGTTTTTTCGATGTCCATGTGTCGTTAAAATACGACACGAATACAGTGCCGTTTCCGCGGCTTGGTCCACGAATTCCGCGTATATTGTTCTCGCGATAAATCAAGGTAATTTCGTTCCGTGTTATTAAATGAAATTAAATCACCGTTTAAACAGCCGCCGCGTGCAACAATAAATTAACGAAATTGAGCAACTGCGTCGTGACGGGAATTAGCATGGAATTATGGGGACAGGAAGTAGTGTAGGGTTGAATAGGGTGAAAGAATGCGAATGTGCCTGATTAGAATTCATCTACAGTATACTACAATATATTACAGTATATTAAATCAAAAATGATTTAACACTTCATTTCTTAAATGTATTATAGAAATTATTTTTCAACTATAAAAATTTATAGAAATTATCTAATTGCAAAGAAGGGTTAATCCTAGATCCTAGAGTCAGAGTATTAAATTCATTTTTTTGAAAAATGAATAACATTTTTAATAAAAAATTTAATTAATATTGTGGCTTTCTCTATGGTCCGCCGTCAGAGCCAGACAGTATCAAGTCCAATTTATTTTTTTTTTCAAAAAACAACAATGTCCAATACATAAAACAATGCATTCTCTATCCGTGTTAAAAAAATTACCTTCATGTCTCTAACGATTTCAAAATTACAAAGATTTTGCATCTTTGATTTGCTCTTCAAAATTTGAAAAGTGTGACTTGATACACTCTGTCCCTGGAGTGCAGATATTTACTACATACTCCATTTGCCTTTCCACTTGTTCGTCCAACATATTTGCCTGACAACGGTAACAGACCGCTAAGTACACCGCTATTTTATTAAACCCCTTTGATCCCGATAAAGCAATAAAATCCCGAACGATCGGCACTCGAGAAACAAAGCGAAAGGAAGAAACCAGGATCCAGATTGCTGGTACTCGGATGTCGAAGTACCAGGATCTTCTTTTTTTTTTTTTTTGCATCGCTTACAAGCAGTTCCGACGATATTTAGGATCGAAGAACGCTTATGTACGAGACTGGCTACCATTTATCTCGTTGCATTCTCTTCCCTTCGCGGTACACGCCCGTGTTCGTACACCTATATCTGCTTTCCACCGACGAAACGATCGCATCTACTCGCTGAACCAGTGGCTCTCACAAAGTTTCGACACTTTAATAGAAGGTAGTTTCAGTTGGGACAATTTCCACTTTCGACGTGTCACTTGGACGTGGCCGTAATTCACCTGGAAATTGCCATCTTTGGTACATATTCCTGATTAACGTTATTTGAATAGATTGCAAAAATCTTCTCGTTGGAAAATTTCCAAATCTAACTGTTAATGATATAGAATTCATCAAAGTGACATAGGGTAATAGATTTTCTATTTCACATTAATTATATAATAATTCCATTAGCTAGTTTATTTATTTATTTTTCTATTTTATTTTCAATCGAACGTCCATAGATCTACCACTGTGAAGCATTGAATTTCTAATAAATTTTTAGTAAATCTAGGGATCCCTAGGTAAAAATCCTAGTTACATCACTTAAATCCTATAATAACAGTCAAGGGTTAAATTTTAAATAATTTATTATCAAAATGAATATTTGCCCCAAAATATAAATCCTAATATTTTTAATAAAGCCTTGGATCATTTCATTAACATTATTTCGATTGGTTGCAAAAATCATTGTGTTGGAAAATTTCAAAATCTAATTAATAATAATAGGCATGCAAAATTAATTTTCAAATTAAACCTCATCAAAATAATAGATCATAGATTGACTTTTGTAGAGCTAAAAAATAATTGCATTAGTCAGTTTATTTATTTATTCTTCTATTTTATCTTCAATCGAACCATAGATCTACTACTGTGTTTTGTATTATTAGTATAATACTGATGCTACTTATCATCGGAATAAATAACTCGATGATATTGCATTTGAGGTGGTGGTAGCGACCCTCGCAGTAGTCAATTGTGACCCCAACCCTGCTTGAAAAGTATAGATCGCCACGAAATGCCACATTTGTAGCCGGTCGTGTTTAATAAATACACGGTCTCTGTGCGTTGCATAGTTTACAGAGAAGAGCGTTTCACGTACGCGCGGCTGGGTGGCCCGAGGATTATCCAAAATGTCGATACAAAGCTGGCCACACGCGCCGTTCCAATTTATCCGTTTTGCCGGCTCCCAGCCGCCCCATCAGTTTCACGATCGCTGCCAACTATCTAAAGAGGTGGCTTCTAATGGAGCACGAGCCCGTACTGTGCACCGTGCACGGTATTAACCGCTTTCGAATTTCGAAACCGGACGCCTGCGAATTTTGTTACATCCGGTGCGTTACGCGTTTCTGCGCGATTCCAGGCGATGATGGACGATGATCGCGCCGCGTCTTCCGGTTAACCCTTCCGGTTCGACGATTCGCTACAATCCATAAATAGGGATCGAAGAGTGGAAAATGAATAAGGTTGTACGTGGCGAAATTCAATTTTCGTGCAATTTCATCTTAAGTGCAACGATGCACTCGAAAAGTGCATATGCAGTTTTGTTTGTAAATCGAATTGCACATTTCTGTTGCATTTTTTACATAGAAATTTAGTTGGAAATAGAAAAAGTTGACTAGTGTAATGGTCATTACCTGACTGTTTTCATAAGTGCATCGATGCACTTGGAAAGTGCATATGCACTTTTGTTTGTCAATGGAATTGCATATTTCGATTGTACTTTTTTCAAGATTATTATACAAGAATTTAGTTGGAAATAAGAAAAGTTGAACAGTGTAATGACTATGATTTGACCATCTTCATAAGTGCAACGATGCACTCGGAAAGTGCATATGCAGTTTTGTTTGTAAATCGAATTGCACATTTCTGTTGCATTTTTTACATAGAAATTTAGTTGGAAATAGAAAAAGTTGACTAGTGTAATGGTCATTACCTGACTGTTTTCATAAGTGCATCGATGCACTTGGAAAGTGCATATGCACTTTCATTTGTCAACGGAATTGCATATTTCTGTTGTACTTTTTTCAAGACTATTATACAGAAATTAAGCTGAAAATAGGAAAAATTGAGCAGTGTAATGGCTATTACTTGACCGTCTTCATAAGTGCAACGATGCACTCAAAAAGTGCATATGCAGTTTTATTTATCAATAGAATTATATACTTCTGTTTATGTAGATCGATTCCTTGGAACATTCTGAGTGAAAAATTATTATGATAGGATATTAAAAAAATCAACAGTTTGTGAGATATTTTTATTGCATTTTCTGCTTGCATTTTCTGGATGCATTCATGCACTTACACCAAAAAGTGAAGTCGTAAAAGTTTTCTTAAATAAATTTTATAGCTCCTTACAATGTTCCTCCAATTCATTTCAAATCATCAGAAAATATAAAAGATTAAACATTTGCATTCCAAAATGGAGGTAACAAACGTTTAGCCTGTAACGTTTTGGAATCGTTTTCATCGGCTTATTATTATCATTTCGAGGCAGGTAGCGTTCGAAGGCTATTTATGTGTATTCGTTATCGAAGCACGAAATAAACTGTAATGCTATTAGGAGGGTGTACCGGGGTGGTATGGTGTACTACCACGTATTTACAATGAACGGTTCTGCACTTTAACTCCCGTTTTATTAACGCCCGTGTCACCGCGTGCACGCGAATTATTGAAACGAAATGGAATCTCGTCGGAACCCGTCAATAACGATTCGAAAACGTGTGCCCTTCCCGGACGTGTCGCTCTTTAATTGCACTATTAATCGACCACCGTATTGCCACTCCCTGAAACGTGGACGGAAACATGTATCCATTTTCTAACATTTTCTAACATATTTTTTCAATTAAACTATACAAAAAATAAATTTAATTCACCCTAACGTAACGTAATAGAGAAAAATATAAAATCAAATTAAAATTATAGCTTTTTCTCTGAGGCTCTCTCCATGGTCCGCCGCGCCGTTTTGGAACTCTCTCCATGGTCCGTCATATTATTTTTTCTATTTTTTAAAGAAAAGGGTCAATTATATAGGGATTGACAACTGTATACGTTATACTACTGAGAATTTTAAAAGAGGATGTTTGTATGTTGTTGATTCCAACATCCGGCGAAGCTTTACAGTAAAGGGGCGTAGATAGGAGACGATGAAGATTCATGCGAGATTACGTGAAACGCGAATTGTTAAGTCTCTTAAGCCGGGGATTTTCGAGGGACCTAGGCAGTCCTGGCTCCACGCGGAATCTATACGCCGTTTATGGACGATTATGTAGCCGCGTTTCCGGTTTACGTGCTCGAAAAATTGCGATTCGACGTCCACGATAACGCGCGTCCGAACCATCGGGGACTGTGTAAATTGCAAATTTGTTGAAAATATCGCCGGCAGTCGAGCGAAATCCCGAACCGATCGACTGCATACGATTTTCACGGTCGAAAAATGTTCCGATGAATACGGTGCTTTTAAAATCCTTCGAAAAGGAAAATTTAATATATATACATTTTTTTTTTTTTTCGAAACATTGTTTCCAATGAAAATACAGACAGAAATTGCGTTTGTTATATTTCATTGTTTTCCTTGTAACTTCGTTTTCAATATTCCTCTGAATTCTCTTTATAAAACACAGTTTCCAATTAATCGAGAATAAAACAATCATAAAATAAAAGGGAACAATTTAAAAAATTTATAAATACTTGTATCATAAAAGTTAAAAAATAGCATTGATTAAAAGTAATTTTATTTTGGGGTTAATTTTAACCCCCTCAGGGGTCCCCAAAATACGAACAAAGCACCTCGTTATTTTCATCAAAAATCACTTTAAAAATCCACAAAATTTAATTGGAATCGGTTAGAAATATTTCTTTTTAAACGAGAGAGGAACAAAACTCTTTTGTTGACTTGGCTCGAAAATGTCCGCGGACGACCACCGGGTGAAAGAAGAAGGGACAAGAAAAAAAAGAGATAGAAACACGTGGAAACGTGGTGGTCGCGGGTACACGAAGAAACGGGTCGAGATAAGGTCGATCGAAGGGTGGAATCCGTAGGCGCCACAGCACGAAAGGGTAAAAAAAAGGGGAAGAGCTGTTAGGTAGCGTGTGTGGCGTGCAGTGTGTTGCGACCTTCTAATGAATAGGCCGATACCGACACCCAGGGAATTATATCGGTGCTTCTCGTACACCAGGGAATCGTGCTGGCGTGCTGGAAAAGAAAAAGGAGCGAATCGTGGAAACGAGCTCTGGACCCAGCTGAACGATAACCAACCGACCTGTTTCATTTGTTTTCCTTTTTCTTTTTATCGGGGTGTCCAGGTTAATACGCTTTCAGGTATCTACCTGAAGTGTGGTGTCCGCTAATGTGCAGCTCCTGGAGATTTTGTTCCCTTTGCTCCTGTTTCTTTCCGGTCCTTTAATTGGATTTCAATTAATCTTCTGAGGACAAGGTATATTGTTAATATGCTAAAAATGATATTTCAATGGGGCCCAAAGGATTTGATAGCCTTGGGTTACAAAAATTTTAATTCGATCCTGGTATTTCTATCTTTTTTTAAAAAATATTGATTTCCCGAAAAGGGTCCTTAAGGATTTGATGGTCCCAAGTCTCAGAAATCTTAATTTGGTCCTAGTGTTTCTATCTTTTTTAAAAAATGTTAATTTTCTAATGAGGGCCCTCAAGGGCATAATCGCCCCAGACTCCTGAAATTTTAATTCGATCCTGGTGTTTCTATCTCTTTTAAAAAATCCTAATTTTCTAATGAGAGTCCTTAAGAGTTTGATATCCCTAAGTTCCAAAAATTTTAATTCGATCCTGGTGCTTCTATTTCTTTTACAAAATATTGATTTTCCAAGGGGGCCCTCAAGGAGGCTTGGATACTTCCAGGTCCCAGAAATCTAAATTCGGTCCTGGTGTGTTTATCTCTTTTGTAAAATACTAATTTTAATTAAATTTAATTAAAAGAAACTAAATTTTCATTCGACCCTTGTGTTAAAAGTATCTAATCACATTATACTATTTAAAATGTCATATTTTCAAACAGGGTTCTTTGCAATAATAATTTTTTATTTAATAAGAACTTCGCAAACAAAATAATAAAGGGACTATTTTATATCTTAGGATCATCGTTTCATAAATTATTACCTTCTTCACTTCCAATTATTACACAAAATAACATCTTTGAGAAACGTAGCAGAGGAAAGATATTCAAGTAAAGATTACGGTGAACGAGTGGATAACATTAACGCGTTATCAGTACGATTTATAAAGTGAAACTCGAAATTATAGATCGAACACGATACGCTCGAACGAGCCCAGACCAACCGGTCGCCTTAATGGACCAATATAGGAACGTTGCTGTGATTACTCTTTGCCACGTTCGATTATCGACGATTTGCATTCATCGATAGGAAACCTTGTCCAAGTGGATGCAATTTATTTAGCAACATTGCAATTCATTCCAAACACTCTTAGCTCGTTAAAATTGTATTTAAAATTAAATTTGTGTATATAGGAGGGAAGATGGTCATCGTAATCAATGGGGAAGGATGATCATGATAATTATAGAAATTACAGGAGATAATATATGTTTGTTTTTGTAACAAATTTTAGTGGATATAAAATGACCCTACACAAGTCAAATCACATCGATTATCAATTTTTTCTTTCATTGAGCTGTTAATTAAATATGTAATCTAGAGATTCCCAAATCGACGGACCATGGAGAAAGCCATAATTTTAATTCAATTTCGTATTTCATATTATTTTCTTTTGTTAAAAATGTCATTTTCTTTCAAAAAGTGAATTTAATACACTTTGACTCTAAAATCCAGATACGAAGTCTGAGTGATTAACCCTTCTTTGCAATAGGAGGATAATTTCTATAAATTTTTCTAATTGAAGTCATTTCAAATTTAAAATGAAGATATTAATAATTTCCCATAAGTGATCGCGATAATTCTCCCTTAATTAGTCACGAGGATATTAATTTTTTTTAATGAAAATTGATGCAAATTGCAGAGTTCCTTAAAGATAACATACATCCTTCATAAACTACTATCATCTTTCATAAGTTATAACTATATCCTACGTGCTTTGAAAGAAAATAAAACTTGGATCATGCCGAAGTCTAGTATCGTTCTGAGTGAAAAAGTTGAAGTTCTCAAAGCGTCGAACTGTTTTCGATTGAATTCGGAAACCTGACTGGCCCTACAATATCGGTTAACAAGCCGTCGAGAAACTGTCAGGACTTGTTCGGGAGTTCCAGGAAAGTTACTGGCCGTCCCCTCGGTGGAGATTTAAAGACGACCACAGAACTCTTTTCCGTCGGTCGAGTACGAGGAGCACTCGTGAAAGCACTCGATTTCAACCGCAAACTAACGCTCGTCTCTTTCGACTTCCCTTAACCGGTGTGAAATTACACACCTGATTTATCCTAGCTGCACGCCTAAACACTCGAGACACCGCAAAAGGTTCTTGAAACCTGTCGTAATTATCACTCCACCGATTCAACTTTACTGCAAAGTAGGTACAGTTACGATGAAAGCTAGCTTCCGTAGGAAAAATAGAAAAATATTAATTTTGACGATATTAATATTAAAAGAATAAAATTTCAAACATTCTCGGTGGTCAATCGACGTGAAATTCGGAGGGACAGGGGGAGGGTGGAGGAGGAGGAAAAGGAGGAGGAGGAGGTAGGGGATCCCAAATATCAAGCGATACTTTCATCAATCTATCAGTTTCTGAAATATTAATTCAAAATTTTTCATATTTAGATGTAATTAATAATGCAATAGTATGAAGATATCGCTTTATATTTGGGGTCTTCTACCCCCTCCCCCGCCCCCCAAATTTCGTGTCGATTGGTCACTGGGGATATTTGGGATCATAGTCTATTAAAATTAATTTAGAAACAAAATAATATAATTTTTAATTATTTTATATTATGAAATTTAGTATGTAATAGAAATATCAATTCAAATTTCCCGCGTAAATGTTTACACGCAAGTGGTGGGGCGCCACAGACATATATATGGGACGTTCTCCCCTCCACTGTCATTCGCCTCGGGACCGCCTAGGGAGAAGGGTGCGAGTCCGGAATTTCTTGAGAAATCTTTGATCGTGGATGTACATACTTATATGTGCAATCATGTGTCATTTATTCCTTTCTAAAAGTATTTTTTTTCTACTTGAAGTTTTATTCAAATCTAAATGAAATAATTATTTTTGACAAATCTTTTAATAGAAAAATTTGAATTTTTATTCAATTTAAATGAAATAATTATTTCTGATAAACCTTTTGATAGAAGAATTTAATTTTCTGTGCTTGAATTTCTATTCAGTTTAAATGAAATAATTATTTTTAATAATTCATTTGATAGAGAGAAGTAACAATTTTTTTCTAATATGCAATTATTTTAAACTGCAATTTTAAAATATACAATTTGATATTCTTGTTTTTGGGGAGTCATTACAGATCGGTATTTACAATTTCGACAATTCTAACTTATCGAAAATTGAACAGAGATTCGATGACCGAAGAGGTCCAGCGATATCACCAATATTAACGATCAAAAGTAGCATAATACCAGTTCTATAAATTTCGATTGAGAGATAAGCAAACACCCTCTGCCACTATTAAAACACGGCACCCCGGTAACTAATTAAGATAAGGGGGAATATTATTAAGATTTAAGTTACATTCGAATTTCATCCGACCCAAGGCTCTCGGCTACGGATACGCCCCTGGTGTTCAAGGTTTTACCAGTGTGGTTATCCGAAATTATCCTTGCAACCCCTACGGCCTGGGGGCGAATCGTGTGTTCCGTGTGCGTTTAATGCACACGAAACAGATGTCTGTACAACGACGAGTCAACGACGCTCTTGTGTATTGTTGAATTCATAATTTTATTGACAACAAAAAATTATACATCAAACTAACAATTAATTTTATGAATTGCATAAAATATTTATTGAAGGCGCAATAAATTTTGAAGTATTTTAATAAATTAACCCTTTATTGCATAAAATAATATCCTACAGAATTCTAGTATTTTTTTAAACATTTGTAATTATAAATATTTCTTTTATTATACAATTTCTCTTTGAATAAATTATATCTTTTAGAACTTGCCTCTAAATTTTTATTTTTATTGCAAAAAGGTTTAAGTATTTCAGTTAAACCTCACTTAGCTTTAATAAATATCTCAGAATTTTTTCAGATTTTTTAAAAATCAGGTACGAAAAAACACCCAGTTTAATGGAGGGTTAAAAAAAAACAAAAATTATGCAATAATGGGTTAAAAATAAATTAGGTATGCAATGATGGGTTAAAGTATGTATCTAAAAAAACCCGTTTCACACTATTACTCAGCGAAAGAAGAGCGTCGAACGTGCAACAACGATCAGGTATAATAGGAAGAAAGATAAAACGAGGGAGAAACTTGGTAAGGTGTAGAAACCCTGAGAAGGAGTTTCAAACTGTAGAGCCATGTAATCATATACAGATAAGCAGGGTACGTATGTATTCACGGGTAGTATCCAAGATTCTATCGTTGCAGCAGCTGCAACGTAAGAGGATGTGGCGAACCTTGGTGAAAAGCCTGCACACCCGATTCCGTCGTGATTTCGTTGGGTTATTTAGCGGTGGGTGGAGAGAGAAGGGTTCTCGGGAAGTTTCGGTTCGCGATATCGAATCGCCTAACACAATGATACAATGAACAGGGAGCATACACGTCGTTCCTCTTGCAAACCTGTCTTCAGACGCCATACAACCTATGGCTTTTGTGTAATTTCAGAAAATAGACGATTCGACAGCAATACTGTGAAAAGGGACATTTTATAAAAATTGAATTGAATTGAAATTGAAAAGGAGTGGAATTTTATTTTATTTTATTTTATTTCCTGGAAAATTAATTTTCTGTGTCCTCTTCATAGACATCCATGGGAAAATTACAATAAAGGGAAAGGGGTTGGTTGTAGCTGAATTAATTCTGAACAACTTTTTTCTTTATCAAAATACTCGTCAATGTTTACTTTTTGAATTATTAATAAAAAACAGCGAGCAATCAGAGCTCACAGATTCAGCCTCAGGAATCCAATATTTCCAATCTATTCTCTAGTACAATACAAATTTATAGTGATTAATTTTTCCTCAGGAAACCATTCGTACCTGTTCGGTATTAATTAAGCAAACCAATCAACTAGCGGACGCGAGTGAAAAATTAATTTTCCATATTTGTACGCTTCCAATCTATCCTCCAGTGGGATAATTAATTTCTCCCTAGAAGAGCATCTGTATCTCTGTTGAAAAATGATTAAACGTTAGAATTTATGTTTGAGGGTGTTACCGAAGCAATTCAAGGAGTAGTTTCGATCGTTCAGGCGAAGGCCAGTTATCAGCGAGGAGTCAGGAAAATCGGGTAATTGATGGTGCACCATGGCCACGAAACGCAACAATGCCCAGTGCGAAATACATTTCCCCGGGCGTGCTTTAACGACTATCTACGAAATATCGGCTACGCTTGCAAACCGACCACGATTTACAGTCAGCCGCGATTAAGTAGCTTACCTGGGAACTCTGTGCCCCGCCGGAAACTTCGGACGGCAAGTTTCGACGTTGCAACTTGCCATTGCATCGTCGCTCGAATGAGTTTATCAAAGGATATTCGGCAATAAGACGAGAGAGATTGGTCCGGTTCGTTGCTCGACAGAAACTTCAAAATTCTCTAAATTTTTAATTGAAACAATTCTTTGAAATATTTTTAATTTCATCTCTGCGAATTTTCAATGTTCGCAAGATTTTTGATTAGAGGAGTTTTGAGAAATATTTGGGAAATCTTGGAAGCGTTTTGAATTCTCGGCTCGGCCGAGACGAACAGAAATTCTAAACACCAGCCAGAGGAGAATGATCGAGCTTATCTGGAATCGACGGGCTCAGTCACGCCTGCCTCGAAGACGCTTTTCAGCCCGGGGCAAGGTTTCAACTTGATGCGAAAGTTAGCTGGTGCGCAAGCCTCCATGCTTGAAGCTTCAGTTTCATCGTGGACGTGCTTAACGAGAGGTATCTTGGTTTAATGATACGCCAGACGAGCCGTCTCTAATTATACGCCTCGAAATTTGTTAACGAATTTATCAGCAAACTTGGCTGTTCCCTCTCGTTACCTTCCCTACGCCTGGGTTATTTTGTTGTTTGTTATATTCTGCTTTTATTTTGATAGAATTTTTCTTTTTTCATAGTTATGATGATGATTTTCAGTATTCAAATTTTGTTAGAGACAGAAAAAGATTGAATATTACAAGGTTTTATTCTCAAGTGCAAGGATGCACCTAAGAAATGCAATTGCACTTTTTCCTTAAACACAACTGCATATTTTTTTTCATTATTGATTTTTGTGACGTTGTATCCTTTTATAGAATTGATCTATGTACACGAAAATATGCAATTGCATTGGTAAGAAAAAGTGCAGTTGCATCCTATGGATGCATCGATGCATTTTTTTCATAATTAAGATGACGATTTTCAGTATTCAAGTTCTGTTACAAGTAGAAAAAGATTGAACGTTGGAAAGTTTTATTTTTAAGTGCATCATTGCACTTAAGAAATGCAACTGCACTTTTTCCTTAAATATAACTGCATATTTTTTTCTTTATGGTTAATTTTTCAAAGAAAAAGTGCAGTTGCATTCTAAGGATGCATCGGTGTCCTTTTGTCATAACTAAGATGATGATTTTCAGTATTCAAATTCTGTCAAAGACAGAAAGAGATTGAATGTTATAAGGTTTCATTCTTACATGCAATGATGCACTTAAGAAATGCAGCTGCACTTTTCTTAAAATTGCACATTTTTTTCTTTATTATTGATTTTTGTGACATTGTATCCTTTCAAAGAACAGATTTATATAATCAAAAATATGCAATTGCATTGATAGAAAAAAGTGCATTTGTATTTTGCAGCTGCATCGATGCACCTATGCAACAGTTCCAATTTCTGACGATAGATAGCTTCGTTCTTTTCTCCTAATTGAAAATGAAATTTTTTCGACTGAATTAACAATGTCCATTGGCTTCTTGAATCTATTGTTTCACCATAAAAATAATTCCAATAATTCCTCAATCGGATCGATCATCGTGAAAAGGATGACCATCAAATTGTCCCCGGCACGGTCAGCTTTTCACGGAAACTTTTTCAATTATTTCCGCAAAATAGGCGGATCAAAGTTGCCAGCTGGCCGCGTAGATTAATAATTCTGGAATTAATTAAAATTCGGCCGCGACGAAGGCGTAATAAGGCTCAGCGAAGCGAAAGAGGATCCGACAATCAGTCGATATCAACCCGGGGCCGGTGTAATTGTGAATTAATCGAATCAACCGGAAATACGACCTATCGAATACCGTTGAATATCCTTTTACGATTGTTCTTCTGCCGTTCGAGATATTAGCACCAATTATTCTCGCAAATATAAAATTCAACCCTCCAAGAATCATGCGGAGTTCAATTAACCCCAGCGGTTTTAAAACTGTTCTGCATAAAAAATTGATAAATTCTTACGTTGGAATTTTTAAATAAATCGTTGCATTTTTATTTAAATGATATATTTGTAAATAAATAATTTTGGGGGTGAAACTAATGATTTATGGTGTGACTTTTATTCACCCGGAAGGGTTAAATTAAAATATCTTAAAAATTGACGATTTTATTCTCAACAATTGCATATTTTAGTGAAAATTCGTCGGTTCGAGGAAAGTCTCGTAAGAGATTAAGTAAACACTAGCACCTGGCTGACAGAGTTTCAGGGATAACTAAGTGTTCAGGCTGTTCGTTAAAAACCCGAGGGCAACATGGATAAGTGAATTAGGAAGGTGGGGGGTCAGACGTCCTTTTAGTGCAGCCATTTACCTTCCTCAATTTTCTCTCCTCCCTTCATCCTTTCGTTGTTGCGAGCTGGATAAAAAAGTCGCCAAGTACCCGGTCTAATAGCTGCGAAGCTTTCCGCAAAGGTGGAAAAGATGAAAATCGTTTATGTTAAAGGGTTGCTTGTCTCGTTATTCAAATATCACCGTCCTATTATAAATTCAGTTTCTCAGAAAAAAAGAAGAAAATATTTCCCATTGAAAATTTAAATTTTATTCGCGGTTTCGGTAAAACGAACGATTACAGGGGAAAGAGTTAATAGGTTTCCGATAAGTAAATTTAACATTTAACGAGGTTTATCTACTTCTGTTTAAACCCTTTGCGGTGTCAGGGTGTTACTTCACGAATCATTAAGTTCCACGCCGCTTAGATGGGTCAACATCATCCCCGAAAACAACACCTTCCCGTAAAAGCCCCGTTAGGCTGGCAAACTCGTTCCAATCGTGTACTGCCGGCAAACAGTTTCGACACGGCTTATTACGCCTGCCCTGAATAATTGAGCACCGTGTTAATTAACTCGACTTCTCACCCCTGAAATTAAACATCACAGGACAGGATGGGAAAGAGACTATGAGCCATGTTGATCATGTTTCGTGAACGGGCGACGAAATTGTAGGAAATAAATCGTAGTCGTTCGTGTTGATATCGTTTCTAATTTGCCATGGAAAGAATTTATTTCACAAGGTAATTAATTCATTAGGAGTAGAGTGATAATTACTCTTCAATATATTCTGTTTCCAAATTTCTTTCACGTATGATTGATTTAATTAACTCTCGAAGGACGGACCAGGGGGAGAGCCTAAAGACGGCGGACTCAAAATTTAAATATTAATTGCATATGAATAAATATGTACCTAATAAATAATAATAAACTTAATAACTTTAAATAGTGGTTATAACCACTATAATAATTATTTGTAGAACTTCCTTGAAGGGTTAAATTCATTTCCAAAATAAAAATCTATCTCGAGATTTTCAATTCGACCATCTTGATCTTCTTCGAATCCTCGTTCCATCAACCCCCAAAAGGGAGAAAAGAGAGAGGGATGAAAAGAAGTTTGAAATCCTTGGTAGAGGGGTGAGTTTGACTTGCAGAGTGCTAATATTAAAGTTGCTCGTTGCGAAGGGTCGACGAGGGGCCGGCCATCGGTGGACGAAAAGGGGAACGAGGAGAGGGTTTTCTTCGCGCATCGGACCCGATTAGATTAGAATTTGTTAGGGGTGTCGCCCGGTAACTTCGTCAGAGGAACGCTGTCAGTTTTGTTTCATCGCCGACGGGCACAAGAGCTTTTTGAGAAAGTTTCTCGCACGAAATTCCGCGTCGAGACACGCTGAAAACTTTCCGGCTGAATACCGACTTATGAGGAACGACGTGGGTCAGAGGGATGGGGGTGAATTAGCCATGGCATCGGCCTTAATACGCGTCTCAACCGTCCCTTCCTTTTTTTACCAGAATCTTTTTTCTTCATACTTTTATTTCCTTTTCTCCGTTGGATATAAATGGAACTTGCAATTTTTTTTGCATCATTTAACCTTTCAACTAAGAATGACTAATTGCTCGTCACAGGGAAATGCTTCTCTAGTGTGCATAAATGTATCACGTTTTAAAGAAAGAGTTTCATATATTGGAACAGTGTGAAATTTAAAAAATAGAATTAGGGCTTTCTCCATGGTCCGCAGTTTTGAGAGCTTTATCCCTTCTTAAAGGGATAGTGTAAAATTTAGAAAATGAAAATAATATGAAATACTAAATTAAATTAAAATTGTGGCTCTCTCCATGGACCGCCGTCAAAGGGTCAAGAAACGTATTATATTATATTCCAAAGGGTCAAGAACTGTATACGTTATCTATAAAATGATATTTCAAGTGGTTCTATTGTAACTAATGTAAAGCAAAATTGTGAGAGTAGAAACGTTAGTAGTTTTCCTTTTCTCTCCCCAAGGAGAATCACACCACCGGAGGGAATCAATTTCTCCTCACGTTCCTGGGGAACAGACGTCAAAGGGGAATTTCGATGAGTCGAATTGACAGTTTTACGATCTCTCGCTAAAGCTTCCTATATTTCGTTCGTCTCCTCCACGGATCAGGAAAAGCTTTTCCTCGACATCGAGGACACTTGGCCAAGATCCGGACGTGTTTTCTCGTCGTCTTAATTCGAATACCACCATGAAGGAATGACGTTTCCACTTACTTTCACGTAGAAGAACGATTTTTATGACCTACGTGTCTTTATTTAATTTTTATCCTTTATTTTATTAACATTCTTCTTACACGATTCTTTTTCGATTTCTCACAAGAAAATTAAAAGAATCTTAAAGTTTTTTTCATTGATTTCATTTTTATTTTAAATTGCTTATAGATTATTTTAAATAAACTGTATTCAAAAGTAGGTATTATTTATAGGATAATAAATTTGGCATGGAAAATTACATTTTTTTAATCGAAAAGATTAATATTTCAAATTACATTAAGAGAATCTTAAAATTTATATTTTTAATTATTTTCTGTTGTGGAATTATTTCATTTTTCTCAGTAATAAATAATCTACATTCAAAAATGGATATTATATTTATAGGACAGTAAATTTAGGAAGGGGAAATTACATTTTTATAATTGCAAATGTATTTCTCACAGGAAACTTATTAATATTTCAAATTACATTAAGAGAATCTTAAAATTTATATTTTTAATTATTTTCTGTTGTGGAATTATTTCATTTTTCTCAGTAATAAATAATCTACATTCAAAACTGGATATTATATTTATAGGACAGTAAATGTAGCATGGAAAATTACTATTTTTATAATTGAAAACGTATTTCACTCACCATGTATGCTTTTGGACGAATCAACTCGAAGTATTCCCTCGCTTTGTATCTGATCCTTTCCATTAGTAACTCGACAAGTGTAGAATCCCATATCCCCTACGTCCAAGTTGATGATTTTTAAGCGACTTCCGGCGATGTTTTTCGCTGCATGCTCGTGTGCCTTATCGTTAGTAACAAAACCATTTATATTTATGAAAAAACAAAAGATACTCTTGAAACTTTCCTACTAGATAGATTTAAATCGTTCATTTACAAAAAATAGCAATTTGGTGATGTTACCTGTGCATGTATCTTTTTGATAGTAATTTTCGGTCGTTTCTCTTCAACTGGTGCTTCATTTTTGAACCATTTAATTTTGGTTGGCGGAGGATCGCCAACAACCTCGCATCGCATGTGAGCGACTCCACCAGCATCCTTGGAAATATTCGATAAGGTCCGTATGAATTTTAGAGTGCCACTTTTCGCCCCTGACACAGCCTCCATATCGGTTCTGTAAAGCAAACAAGAAAAACAAAATTACATAAAATTTGAAATATTTTCAATTAATAATCTGTTCAATTATTTTGCTGAAACAAAAGTATTAATTAGGTAAATTTCATACAAAATTGGCAGTATTTCATTGTTTTCTTTATTACACAACCTAATATATAACTTTCGACTTTATTCTTTAATTTTTTGAACTAGAAATATTGCAAAATGGCAGAGTTATTTATTAATTTCTTGCGTTAGAACAATAATCAATTTCTACCGATGATAAATCAATGATTCTCACTTTTGCAACACCCGTTAGAGAGTTCTCATTGAAATTGTATGAGCAACATGTTGTCACGAGAAATTGACCAAAGAACGTTCAGGAGTCGGGTGAAATTTTTTATCGGTTCTCGGTTTACATGCACCGTTTAGCATGATTGCAGGCATAGACAGGCAGCTGGTATGAAAATTCAACGATTATTATACCTTGTATTCGAATTTTTACAACGTGTAAGCGTCGTCGAGCTAAATATTTCCTCCGATGGCTGGGAGTTTGTTACATGTATTACAAGCGCAAAACATGTACTATAGAATCGTTCAAAAATGTCCGTCTATTAAATTACACAACGTAAGCGACGCTTTTTTGTTTTAATAAATTTCAAAATTAATTTCATTAACCCTTGAAAGGCGGAGCCTGGGTTAATTGTGAAACAAATTAATATTGTGGCTATTGAGGGTTAATTCTACCTCTCAAAAATTTCTAATTTTCAGTGGCAAATTTAATTAATACTTTATTAATTTTTAGTATTTTATCAATTCTTTTATTTTTATTTTTTGAATTCAATCGATTTGGCAAGTAAATAATTAGATTATTGAAAAAAGTAGATTTTTTTAAATTCAAAATTTCACGAATAATAAAATATGTGTTCATTAACGTATTAGTTTAGAAAGTCGCTAGAAATGGTATAAAAAATTCATAATATCGGTCGAGAAGTTTAAATTGACTTTATCTTATGTTCACCTATACATTCGCGCTACTGTAGAGCGCTCGTGAATTATGAAATTAGTTGTCCCTGGAGGATGTGATTAATTTTAGCGTGGCAACTTTGAAGAACCCTCGTAAGAATTTATTGAAACAAGCTATAAACTCGAGCACGCTCGAACTCACTTCGAACTTTCGAGTTGTTCAAGCATATTGAACTCGTGTTGAAGTAACTCTTAATTGTAATTTATCGCAGCACAACATCTCAACGTAATACAAATATTTCCTGTTTATCTTACGTTTCATTACGGAATGCGTTCGCTAATTCCCTGTCAGGTAGGTCTTATGCTTATTACTCTTGCTTAGATAGACGCTCGATAATTCCGCGTTTCTTAGAATTGCCTTACAGTTATTTAAAATTAAGCAAAAGTTATCTAATTAACCCTTGAATGGCGGAGCCTGGGTCAATTGTGACTTAAATAAAGATATTAATATAAAATTAAATATATAATTTTTTAATGAGTGGGTTTTATGTATTAAAAAAATAATTATTAAGGAAATAGTATAAAATTTAGAAAATTAAAACTGGGGCTCTCTCCATGGTCCGTCGTCTGATAGTTAAAAAAAAGGATTTATACCGTCCGCTATTTTTAATAATACAAAATATAAAATTGAATTGAAATTGGGAATCTCTCCATGGTCCGTCGTTTGAGAATTACGAAAAGAATTTAAAATGCAAGGTATTTTATATTTTTCGTTATTTTTAATAATATAAAATATAATATTGAATTTAAATTGGGACTCTCTTCATGGTCCGTCTAAAGGTTAACCATGGAACGTGTCAGTGCAAAAAGATACGAATCATAGAAGTACAACCACCTTCCTACTATTTCTCATCATTGGCTTAATCAAAATTCCTTCGTCAATCGAGCGAAAGTTTCAACGAACATCACAGATAAAGCTGGACTCCTTTAATGATCTCTGTTTCAAAGTTCCATTGTTAGCGAGCCAGGTTGGATGATGAAGCGGGTCCGAACGATCGATCTGCATGTGGGTGGAAACACAAGCCTCCGGGGCATACGATGTAGGATCATGGTCCCATAAAAATCCACCACGGACACTGACCACTTTCAACCATGGGATTCGAAACGAATCGTTTTAAAACACCGATGGAAACTTGAGATATCCGGTTGCAATTCCTTTTTTCTTTTGACTGGCTTCTATAGGGTGTGGTTTTTATTTTAAGGGGTATCATGTTACTTTATATTCTTTTATTTTAATTTTCTATTTTGTTGTATTATTATATAATTTTATTCGAAGGTTGGTTTCAGTTTTGACACGTTGAATGCCACGGGGGTCACTGGTGACCCTTGCAAATTACACATACTCAAATAATTAAAAGAAAACCATAGATTATTCTGAATAGTATTGCTATATTAATAATGTAAAAATGAACTATTTTCATTTTTAATAATAATTAGAGATTCAATATGTCTCATAACAAATGTTCATTTTCACTGCAGACAACGTGTTAAATTTATTGAAATTGCCAAGATTTTTAATTTTGGAATTAAATTTTATTTATTTAATAATTTATATATACTTATTTTGACACTTATTTTTTTTATTGTTCAACAAGTTTTAATTTTTAAATTAATATACCATAAGACCATAAGTATGACATTTAACAATTCTTTGATGTCATCAAATTCTATTATACTTCCATGTTTCAAAAATGATTGTTTTATAAATATATTCAATTTTCATATTGATTGATCGCTAAACTAACTAGGATAAGTCGATCGACTGAACTAGTTCGTCTGAAAGACGCAGTTGAAGCGCGTCAAGGCGAAACGCCCGATGGAAGTTGCAATCAATCGTGACTTCCGGTCGATCTCAACTCGGCTGGGAGAAAGTAATCGCGTATATTAGAGCAATATAAATCCGTGAGGGCGGACGTTGTCGCCACGACGCTGTGACTGGAATATTAAGTATGAATATGTTAATGCACTGCCACCCTATTCTTCTCACCCTCTCGCGAGTTGCAACACGACGAAATAATGCATACTGTGCGGACTTCCCCCTTATCGCCACGGTGATATACGATCATGGGGTCGCGTCTATTTACCCCGAGTGTTTCTGGAAATGGACTGTCCTCAAGATTTCTCTGTTCCTTTATTTTTTACCTTTCCACGAGCACACTTTGTCTTACTTTTATTAAAAAACAACCCTTTTGGATTTATTACAAATCCTTCGATGCAATTGCATTGTACTGTAAAATCAACCCTTTTAAAATTTATATGTTCTTCATGATTTTTAGGTTTTTTGAGAAACCACCCTCTTTGAATTTATTTAAAAATACCTGATAGAGGTACATTACGTTATGAAATTCACATCTGATATGAACAGCATTGTAATTAATTTATACCAGGTTTACAGGAAAGTAATTTACAAGTTTTTACATTTGCTTCTCTCCATTAATATAGTTTCTTTTTTCAAATAGTTCATATTTTCTATAATTCATAATATATTTTTTTTAAGATCAAAAATTAACAATGTTTCATTTTTGGCAGTTAAAAATAATTCTAATTCTAATAAAAGCATGGTTTTCTAGACAGAAAAAGAGATATTATAATACTGCAAAAAAATTGCAATATTGTTCATATCAGGTGTTGATATTTTAAAAAATCAAGTATCCTATATGTATTCTTCATGATTTTCAGTTTAATCTCTTGCATTTATATTTGATAAAAAACCACCCTCTTTGAATTCATTTAAAATTACTTAATAGAGCTACATTACATTATGAAATATTTCCTCTACATTGTGCATAATAAATAAAATTATCCAATATTCTTATACAGTCATTAAATCCAACATCCTCGATGTCATTTATCAAGAACCTTCTTACATATCCAAGTAACTCAACCGTACCATTACTCAAACCGGAAACACTAGCTCTGCGCAAGGAGCCAATCACCAAGTTTGCTAAGAGGGTGGTATGTGTGTTGGTCCTTAAATGCACAGACACGCGTACGATCGTGTGTTCCTCGTGTGTTTACACGATGGAACGTGATTGCACGTGGCCACCGAGAGTAACTAACCCCGTTGGATATTGAATATAAATCAAGTCATGATCAGTAAGTCATCGGTAAGTTCTCCTGCACCTGCGGCCCGCAGCGTTAACCGTTCTTGACGTCGAGATGCATTATTGCATTCTGTTGCAAGTATGCACTCTATAAGCATCTCATCAGAAAATTAGGAGAACATTTGCAATTTAATAAAATTTTTATTTTACTTGTAATTTTGCATTGGGGTTTAATTATGCTAGATACACTCCATCACAAAATTAGGAAAACACTTGTGATGCAATGCAGAATGCATAAGATTACGAAAATGCAATTTTTAAAAATTTCTATTTTATTTGTAATTTTGCATTGGGGTTTAATTATGTTATAGACATTCCATTGCAAAATTAGGAAAACTCTGGTGATGTAATGTAGAATATACAAGATTACAAATTTGCAATTTTTAAAAATTTCTATTTTTTTTATTTGCAATTTTGCATTGGAGTTTAATTATGCTACAGACACTCCATCACAAAATTAAGGAAACGCTTATGATGCAATGCATAAGATTACAAATTTACAATTTAAAAAATTTTTGTTTTATTCACAAATAGAAATTTTCATTTTCTAATACATTCTAAGAGAGGCAAAAATTTAATTACTGTTATTCTCTTATTATTATCATTGGTAAGAGTTTAGAAATGTATTTTATTTTTTTTGGAGTCCAACAAAGGGTTAAATGTCTGATTTATTATTTTATTTGAAAATCACGTTTATTTTCTTTCCAGTATAAAGTCTTTCACTCGGTGTTTAGAACTTTTGTTTTGATAAATCCACTCGAAGCTTCGTCATCAAGTGGTCGAACGTTTGAAACTAAACGGGTTATTTTTCCGTTGCTTCCTGCAATTTTCGCCTTTTCATCGAGGACTTTTCGTTGGTCGTTATGAAAACAAGAGTCGCTCGTCAGTCGAGCGGCTGATAAACTGAGCCTCCTCAAAATGCATAGAATTACTTTGCATGGTAAACACAGAAGCAATGCTTGCTCCCTTTTTTTATTTTCTCTCTATTTTACACCCCATCTAGTTCATGGCAAAATTTTCCGGACGATGTTTAATTTTGCTCGTGTCGTTCGACGTCGAATACCGCCGGGACGTCGTTAAACGCGTGCACCGGTGATTTCAATTCCCTTTTTGCTTCTTTTTTCCAGAAACATGCCGAGCGTAACTTTTTCGTCCTCGGTAATTCGATAATCCTCTAATGGCGATGGAGAAAATCGACCGAGACGGGAGGGTGGTTAATCGAAAAACACCGTGAATTATAAAGAGATTGTTGCGAATTAAATTTCATGACGTAAAAGTACTAGAAAATAGCATTTATGGTAAGGGAGTCATCGCGATAATTATAAAAATTCAAGGAGATAATTCATCTTCGTTTTTGTAACAAATTTTAGTGGGTATAAAATGACCCTACACAAGTCAGATCACATCTTTCATTGAATAATTAACACATTGAATGCCACAATGATTATGGGTATTTCTGTGGGACGCATTGAAGTTCTAATTATTAAGAATAATTAATTTTCAAATTTTTAATTTCAAGCTTTCTATCTGCTATTTTACATTATTTATACAATAGCAATATTGTAATAACAAAATTTTTGTTGTTGTTTTCTTTTAATTAAACATGTGTAATTTGCGGTTCCGGTGATTGATGACCCCCATGGCACTCAACTTGTTAATTTTTTTTATTCTCATGAAGTAATAATAAAATCGTACCTATGAGCACTTTAGTCCATTCACCGAGCAAACATGGCATTCAACGTGTTAATTAAATACGTAATATAGAAACTTCTAAAACGGCGGACCATGGAGAAAGCCCCAATTTAATTTTGCATTTCATATTATATTCATTTTCTAAATCCTGCAGTGTCCCTTATGTAACTTTTTCTAATGTTTTTGATGATTTTACTTAAAATCAAAACCTTAACAGATACTTTACTTGTAATTAAAATATTTGAAAAAAAAATCAGTTTAAGTTTGTGAAAAATAGCCCAATTCGAATGTATTCATAATTTGTCGATTATTTTAAGTCGAAGTTCAAGGTTTGATAAAAATGATCCAACATAATAAACAAATAAGAATTTCTCGTACAATTTTATTTACAATCAAATTAATATTTTGCAACAATATGCAATCTGCACCTAATCCATCGTGAATCACCCCCAATCAGAACGATCGATCGCCGCAGTCACCCACGGAAATATTTCAGTCCGAACAAAAGGCATGCTTACAAGTTCCGGTTAACAGGAGAAAAGGTGTTAAAACGTAGCTAAGACGGGGTCGACGAATCGTTAACACTTTGACGCGCCCACCATGTTACGTCACTTCCTTCGCTGCCGGTTTTAAGCAGTCAGAAGACCGTCTCAGACAGGGATTAGGCGTTCGCGGGGTTTCTATAAATAATGCAACGTTTAGCCAGGCTCGGAGGGATCGGTTTTGTCCCTCAACCCCCCCGGACACGGGAACAGCGTTTTAAAGTCGCCATGCAAATCATCGAAGAGGCGTTGGATTATCGAGAAGTCAATCCGTACATTTTGGCGAACCTATTGTTTCGTTTTATGCGATGTTGTGTGGGTTTAAGTGTTTTCTGTCGTGAAAATTTGTTCAATTCTAAATAATGGAGGAATAATCGGATATAAAATGAATATTTTCATGTACTTTGATTACAATTTTTAGTTAAATTATTATTCATATCTTGGTGGACCGATACAAGGTTGAATTAGAACTGGGGCTCTCTCCATGGTCCGCCATTTGAGGGTTGTGTATTTTAGGGGTGTTCCACAGTGTAAATCACATATATTCGAATAATTAAAATAAAATTATAAATAAGTAGGTATTATCGTGAATAGTAAAAATTTGAAGACTTAAAATTTGTAATTTTTCTTATGATAAATTATAGTTTCAGCATTTCTTAGGAAATTATTATTGAAACCGAGCAAATTATAATTTTGTAATTAATTATTCGTAATTTTCGTTTCATTAAATGATTAGAGCGAGCACGAAATAGATTTTAGAGAAGCATCGTAGATTTACGGGGCCATGTTACGGGGTGATAATGCGACAAACGTGATTGAAATTACGTGTCGTAACCGATCGTAACGGGGGCATTATGGTTACGATATCGTGCGTACACGGGTCGACGACTTTCAGGCAACTACATTATTCCTGAACGCCACGTGGCTCCATTAATATTGATGCACCGATTCTCTGGAACCCCTTCTGCAAGGGATGTCGAGGGAGAAACTGACAGAGATTCTGCTAGACGTTGTAGCGACACAGGCTTTAGCTCTCGGTGAATCTTGCGGGATCAATTCTTCCTCGATCCAAGCATTGTTCGAATAAATTTATTTCACCCTGAATATTCAAATGATCTGTCATACGAGACGATGAGTTTAGCCTTAAGTGTTTCTGTTGTTGAAAAATCAAAAATTAAAAAATTGGAATATTCTAAGATTTTAAGATTCTATACTTCTAAGATTCTAAGATTTTAAGAATTTAAGATTCTAAACTTCTAAGATTCTAAGATTTTAAGAATTTAAGATTCTAAGATTTTAAGAATTTAAGATTCTATGATTCTAAGATTCTAAGATTTTAAGATTCTAAGATTCTAAGATTCTAAGATTCTAAGATTCTATGATTCTAAGATTCTAAGGTTCTAAGATTCTCTGATTTTAAGATTTTAAGATTTCAAGATTCTAAAATTTTAAGATTCTAAGATTCTAAGGATCCAAAATTCCAAAGTTCCAAAATTCTAAGATTCCAAAATTTCACAATTCTGAAGTTTTTAAATTCCAAAATTTTTAAATACTAAAATTCCAAAATCCCAAAACTCCAAAATTCTATTGCGGCGCATGCAAATTATTCGTTGGAACAAAAAGAAAAAAGGGAAAAAATGATATAAAAAATAATTAGATAAACAGAAACTACTCTTGATTCTTAAACATTGAATTAGAAAATGTTTGCGACGTTGCTGGGAAAATTGTTCCACCCCGAAAATCTCAGATTCGACGAAGGAAACGCGTAAGCGAAATCCAAGATGAGGATCCGATTCGTTCGGAATTCCGATTGGCCCTATCGACGCTTCCTGGTTGAATTAGCCTGTCAGAAGGAAGGAGAGAATTCAAATTTAATCACGGCCACATCTCACCCAGTTCCACGACACACGGGAAGTGGCATTATTACCTTTCGAATCGAACCAATCGAGCCGTTTCCTTATTAAGCCCTGCGGCATTCCCCGGCTCTTGCTTTTCCATCGTACCAAACCCATGAAATCCTTCAACCACCCATTCCCCCACCTCTCCTCCCTTTTTTAATTTCACCTACATCTCCGATAGAAAATTTTACTCTTCCCCGTTTCTCATCTGATTCTCATCGATTTCGACCGATAAATATGATTGAAATATACGATCTTCTGTCAAAGGTGTTTTTCAAATAACTATCTTGGATTTTATTATCATGGTGTGATGGTAATAATTTTATAGTTGGGAAATTTGATTTTATAGTGTAATTAAAAATTTATATTTATTTTAATTAACCCTTGAATAGCGAAATCTGAATCAATCGAGACAGAAAATTACAAAATATATTATATTAAAATTGGGGTTCTCTCCATGGTCCGCCATTCGAAAGTTGAGAAGGAAACAAGAATAGGAAAATTTTATATTACATATTCGGACTTGTGATATTTTGTAAATAATCAAAAGATGAAAATCTGAAGATTTACTATATTTACGTGTGAAAAATTAAAGAAAGTAATATTCATTAACATACCCATTAGCAGTTGCGTCAAAAACATCGTTATAGTCTTCATCGGTGCTGTAATCCTGAACGTCAGGATCCAAATCCTCGATTTCGCCGTTTCCTGCAACTAAAATAATAAAAAAACATAACAAAATTTATAATTTAGATACTCATGCAAAAGGAAATATTGCAAGTTCAGGTTTATCAACAACAAATTAACACCTAAATTAATGTATACAAAACTAATCGTTGAAAAACTAATTCCAGTGCGAGGCATTATGTTTGATAAAAATGTAAAGCTTTTTTTCGTTTCATCGCGATAAGGTAGAGCAACCCCTTTCTCGGTCCCGACACCCGTCACCCTATCAGGCCACGATTTACCCCATAAGCACGCTAGACACACTCGGTGCCGCGTCTCAAGTTATCCAACTGCCTAACAATGTAACAGCTAACTACTTCGAACAACGGTAGCCGTTCGTTGTTTCGTACACCTGCGCAAATACCACATCAACAGCCGTCCCTTGAAGGGTCCTACGAACAAACGTCCAACCCTTCACCCAACACGGTACTAGAATGTATACGAGGATTTCGCGATTGACTTCTTCCGTCCAGCGTCAACTGGACTTAACTCACTCTATTATCACAAAAGAACTTTTGATGATAAGATATTTTATCGTAGAAATTGATTTATTTTCCTTTATTATCAGCTCTTATTTTAATAATCTTATTTCTTTACCTACATTTTAATTAATATTTAAAGAATTTTAAGGGGGTGCACTTGGCACACAGAGTCGAAAAGTCGATCTTTTTGTAGAATTTTTCTTATAAATAATGGCTAAGTGAAAAACTTCCTGTATTCGACTTTGTTCTTTAATTTTTTTAACTAGAAATATTACAAAATGGCAGAGTTATATATATTCATTAACCCTGAACCCACGTGATCTAAGATGAAATATTATTATATTAAACCTAAAATGAAAAATTCTGTTTGATTTACAGATAAAAATGTATTACTCACAATGTAGTGTAGGATTTTTAAAAAATGTTAGTAATTATAGAAATGGCGACACTTTGAAGACGAAAAATCTATTTTTATTTAAAAATTGAATTAAGAATTTAAATAATTGGAATTTTGAAAAACTCCTACGCTACATTATACAATAATTTATGGAGAATATTTCCTGAAAATTTGAAGAAATTTGAGAAAACAGTTTCAAGAAAAACCTAAAAAAAGCCTAAAGTGCTATAATTTAGCCAAAAATTTAAATTTAGAAATTTCCCTTAGACATTGCATTCTATACACCTCCAATTAAAAAAAAATTTTTTTAAATTGATTTCTTGAAACCGTCTGACAACTGTATCCCCATAAGTCAAGAAAAATAACAAAAATAGCCTGTTTCAACCCTTTCAACGATTAATCCATATTTTTATGTAGTTTAAAATAATCAGGTGATTTATGATTGGAAAATTTCAATCTATACGCAATTTCTCGTTGCACGACCTAAATCGCAGCATACTATGCATAATAATGCACCGTGACAAGATGGATTACACCATGAGATATCAGGTAATCCCATGATCTGGATTATAATGTGATTTGTCGCGAAATGACCAGTATCACTCCATAATCTCTGACATCGTGATCTAAATCACGTGTCATGATCCCTCTCATGGTGAGCAATAAGCTACCCTATAATTTCACTTACCCCCATGAGATTTGCAATATATGTATTCCCATAGATCTCTATCGATCGATGAAATATTATCACATTTAAATTGTATTAAAATAAAAATTCTAAATGAAGTGAAATTTTTCTACGATAAAAATTCTCTTCTCGCGTTTGTTAATTAAGACATCTGGTCGCTGGTTAATCGACTAACGAGCAATTTACCATGGAAGGTTTAATATAGATCGCAAGTGGAGAATGTCGAGGCCAGACTGCTCAATGTTGTAGCTAGGCGCCAGGCCAACCTATTAAATAATCGAGCGAATTATACGGCTTCCTGCATGCACCCCTTTTCACCCCTTTCCACCCCATGGTTCGCCTGCTACGTCAGCCGATCAGGTGCCAAGTGCAAATTTAAACTCACAGTTTCCTGGCTCTTACTATTCGCCCAACCTCCCCTACAATCTTCTTTCCACCCTCCAGATCGAACATGATAAAGGATATATCCAGTGTACATGGAACATTTTGAAAATAATGAAAATCCATGGAGTATTTCAATTTTCAAATAAGTGAGATTAATTTTGCCATTATATTAATTATTCGTATTTCGAATCTTATTGTTAGTAAGGACTCATAAGAATGATTTTTAATTAGGGTAATATCTAATTTAATTAGGAAGTATTAGGTGTAGAAATTAATTTGCTACCTTTAGCATTACACCTTCTTAATTACTAAAACATCAATTAAAATTTAAATTAATTATTCATTTACTTTTTTAGCGAAAATTTAAAAATTCGGTATTTTTATTGAGAAAAATAAAATTAAGTATTATTCAATTATAATTGAATAATACTTAATTTTAATATATTAATTAAAAAAATATCCATTAAGTACACTTGACCCTTAGGAATAAAATTTTACTTTAAGCTGTCAATTATTTGCAAAATTATAAAGGAAATTTAAAATCAAATAAATTTTTTATTTGTGAGTAGGATGTAGGTATTAAAAAATAATCAAAAGGAAAACCGATTTACTGAAAAATAAGAGAAAACAGAGATTATTTTCTCAATAAAGAAAAGAAGACAGATTATTGATAAATACGATTTAAACAATACATAGGTGGTTTGTTTATGAAACGTAGACACCCTGTATGAAACACGGGGGTGGAAAAGCGTGCACGATTCCCCGGAGTGTAAGGTCGGGAAATGATGTGAGCACGTAACACATAGGCAAGAGAGAGCCAATAAAATCGAACGCTATTGTATTCCCGCGTTTCTTTTTGCTTGTATTTATTTGTTTTCTTCTATTGTTCTCTCTTCGTCTACATCTATCTCTATCGATTTCGTTCTTGTTAAACGAACCTCGACGTGTCGGCTCTCGAACAGGCCATTGAAACGAGGATTTAATTTTGTGAAAATGTTGGTGTCTTGCTTTTAGTTTCGCAAATGTAATCGGATATAATAATAACCACCTTTTCAATCGAAAATTTTCATAATTAAAGGTGGAAATATCGAGCTTAATACACAGACGAAACATGTGTTCAGAATTAAAAAAAGGCTTAATTATTAATTTATCAAAGAAGGAAGATTAACTAAAATCAGCTTCGAATGAGAAATTTTATAACAGACAGTTTTCATCTTTTTTATTTTTTGGTCGGTAGAAGCTAGTTACATTTTGTTCCCTTCTTCCACTTTTTATCCCTCGAATTTTGTTCATTCCCGACACAGCCGTCCGGCATTTAAATTGCTGGAAAATTCCGGGGATTCGATGGTTACGTCTGGTGTCATCGATAACGAGCCTTTATTTCTACTGGGTGTCCTAGGTGTAAGTTCAGAATTAGGTATTAAAGTCCAAGAATCTAATTTCCACTCGAGACAAAGGAAATAGAGTTAAAGTGCCGTGCGTCGCCGACTTTCCGGCAGGATTTTTAATTTAATTTCAGTCAATCGCGACCCAAAATTGCAAAATATATCAAGGATATTAATCTAAAGTCAAATATATAATTTTTAAATTTTGAAGTTTAGGAAATTAAAATAATATGAAGTACAAAATTAAATTAGAATTGTGATTTTATTTATGGTCCAATAATTATAAGTAATCCTTATTCCCTTAGCAATTAGTTATTCTATCAAAAAGGGTGAAAATCGTATTTAAGATTTAATCCTTAACCCTTCGTCCCATAATTATCTTAATCCCCAATAAAATTTGGAGGAGGAATTTTCCAGCTATCCGAGCTGATACGCCATCGATTCGTTTCATGCTGGTAAAAACGGATTCCCGTCGGGTTTTGGCCGATTTGAGATTATTTAAAACGGTCGACGACTCGTTTTTCCGCCGCGTTGCGGCCTGTTATTGTCGCGTTAATACTTTCCGGTTTGCTGCGACGCCTGATCACGTTCCCCGGGGCTGAATTTATTTTTCGACTCGTCTGCTTCCGATACTCGTCCATCATGCCTATGTACTCGTTAACTCCGGCTCACTGGAATTTTCGATAATTCCTTTCCTTTCCTTTTTTATTCGCGGGTAAGCAAATCGTGTTTCACTGCTACCGAAGAAATTTCGATACCACTGATCGTATTAATTCAACTAATTTGTAATTTTACTAAAAATAAAACCAAGTAATTACTAAACTAATTTACTAATCATTAAACTTTTGTAATTTTATTAATTATAAGAACTGCTAATTATTGAAACAATTTGCTAATTACAAAAATTACTAATTACTAAATTTTTGTAATTTTAGTAATTACCAAAATTATTAATTACCAAACTTTTGCAATTCTACTAATTTAAAAAATTGCTAATTCCTAACCTTTGGTAATTTTACTAATTACAAAATTAATTTACTAATTCTTAAATTTTCATAATTTTGCTAATTAAAAACTATCATCGACTTCAAATCTTTTCTTCTAAAAATAAGTGCAATTTCCACTCTTTCGTTCAACCCTTTCAGGGCAAAATGACATCTTTTAAACATCTATGTAAAATCTCAGACGTCCACGAAAGTGTAAACAACCCTTAATTATTGTATGAATGAAATCACCCTTTGTTAGACTTAGAAACGTGTCAGAAGTGAAAAACATAGACACATCAGAAACAAGTGGCCATTTCTTCTGGTCCATCGCGATCGTGCCAGTTATTTGACCTGTCGATAGATAACGAAACTCAAACACAACGTGAAACGGATAGCGGAGTTGTCGAAGAAGCCCGAGGAAACTGTCCGTAGCAGTCGACCGATGAAAACACCCCCGTCGAGAGGGGTTGGAGAGAGGTTGTTGCCGACAAGCATGAACTTTCCCCGGGTCCACTGTTGCGGCTTCCTTCGCCGCGTTATCCTGATCCACCCTTGCGGAGAGCCTTCCTCTTCAGCATCTAATTGCCAAGTACCGAGCGGCAAAGTTGCCGGTGCCAATTGCAGGGGAATGAAAAATCTGACGAGCTTCAGAGCGATACGGGCTCTCCTGCAACTGGTATAGGGGTTGAAGATAGATAGCAGCATGTAGTTTGTTCGAATTTCGAATTGGCCATATTCAAAGTATTTTTTGGAGGAATTTTATATTAAAGAGTTGAATTAGAATTTGTAATTAATACATATTTTTTTTGATAAGGTAAAGAGGTAGACAAATTTAATAATTAAATTAGAATTTCACTTTCAAAGTGAAAAATGCAAAAAGAGGAATACGTAAATAATCATCTAAATCAAAATAATTCAAAAATAAATAATACAAAATTATAAGTAATCATTTACAATAGTTAGTCATTAGTGCAACAATTTTTAGGATAAATTTATGATGAATTTTAAATTAATTAAGAAAAGGGTTGTGATCGGGAAGTAGTTAGAACCACGAATAATTAGAATTTACGATTCGTAAATCTTTCTTCAAATTGGACAAAGAGGTAGATATAATTTTCTTTTACATTTTAACAAATGTAATGATTAAATCATCATTTCACTTCCAAAGTGAAAAATGATTAATACCAAAAGGAGCAATATTTAATCATTAAAAAATAATTAATAAAAAATTGTAAGTAATCATTCAAGATAGTTAGTAACTAATGTAACAATTTTTTAGAATTTTATTATGAATTTTAAAGTAATTAGAAAAGGGGTTTTGTTCAGGGACCAGTTTCTTAAAAATGTCACACTATATTACCAATTTTTTTTATTTCTATATAATCAAAGCCATGAATATTTTTAACCATGCCCAAAGGTCACACCATGAACGCCATAAATTAATCGCCAGCAACGTTCGTGCGTGTTCTATACACCATAATCGATTCCCACGACGATGGTGTCCCATGGTCGCAGATAATTCACATCGGAACTAGACAAATATATCTCTCCCCCCATGCCGGTTACTTAGCCGTTAAATGATTCTAACGAACCGTCGAACCATCACAATGGTCGTTCTAAACGCGAACGATATTTCATAGGGTGTACAATGCTCGTGAGTCGTTCGCCTTTTTATTTTGACAGCCACTCTGCGGTCCCTGGAAAATACAGGGGTGCCATTCTCAATCATCGACCTACAACCTTCTCTTTCACACCCCAAAACTTCCACCATTAATATTTGAGGAATTGTGTAGACGGTGAAAAGATGCGATTTGAAATGCAGCTGTTGAAATAGTATGCTGGTTCAAAGATCGTGGTCGAAGTTAAATTGCTTGGAAGATATTTATCTTTCATTTTTCTGATGTAAAAAAATCCCTTTTTATTGCTTATTTAGATCCAGTAAATATTTATAGTATCATAATTAATCATAGAAAGATCAAATATTATTTCTAATGTTTCTAATATTGTCTTTTTTAAAATTTTTGAACGGCGGACCATGGAGAGAGACCCAATTTTAATTTCACACCGTTCCACTGTTCCCAGTGTAAAGTTTCCTCTTTAATCTTTTTAGATTTAAATTATTTCTCCCATTTTTTATAAAAAATTGCCCCGAACCATTCTAATATTGTCTTTTTTTAAATTTTCGGACGGCGGACCATGGAGAGAGACTCAATTTTAATTTCACACCGTTCCACTGTTTCCAGTGTAAGGTTTCCTCCTTAATCTTTTTAGATTTAAATTATTTCTTCCATTTTCTATAAAAAATTGCCCCAAACCATAGAAAATTTTTAATAATTTTCAAATTTTGTTCCGCAATCAATATCCATTATCCGATCTCGCTGAAAATCATCGAATTTCTCCTGCATACAATTCCCAGTAGGATTTTCTCGAGCAAGATCCATTGCATCCAACACAGCATGGTACGTCCCTGAACGCATTATCGTGTCACAATAGGAACAGACCGGGCGTAGATTTACGAAAAGATTTTTCAAAAGCCGTTGCGATGCCTGTTCCTCGAGGACAACGTGTGAAAGGAGCGCAGAGAGGCGAGGAGGGGGTCTAAAGGAGCACGAAATTACCATAAGAATAAGGAAGGCTGTCAACGGTGTCAAAATACGGGCCATTCGAGACCCTCGACAGACGAAAATGGTGCATTCAGTCCTTTCCTGTCTTGCTTTGAAAATTTCATCCCGTAAACTATTCTACGGGTCGTCTTAATTTATTTTTCAACCGTCTTACCATTAGTGAATTATTTGATTGCTGATTATTCAAAAAAGGGGGAGAATTAAGGCGATCAATTTTAAAATTAAAAAAATTTAAAGTTTATTCTTTTGATGACTATAGTCATCTTACAAGAGTTTCACATTAAATTTGCCATTAAAATATTCGAAATACCTGTCAGGGTATTAAATTTTTATCTCTCAACAAATCCCTCTGACAGATCCCTATTAATCTTAAATCGTCAAGATTGCCCACGCTTCATCGCACCGTCATTCGTCATTCTGCATAATGGGATATACAAAGTCTGCAGGCATTTTTTCACACCCAGAAAAGCAACAAGAAATACTGACAGATAAAAGAAAAGGTGTGAATGCAATGCAGTGTATAGACAAATGCATTTCATGCTGCATATGGTCGTATGATTCTTTTTACACAGTAGTACTCTCCTGGAGGAATTTAATATTATTGGATAGATAACATTTAGAGTTAGAAACTTTTTCCTAGTCCTTGGAATCTTCCTGGTACCATGCTCTCATACCAAGAATCCTGCCGGAAGGTCAGCGACGCACGGTACTTGGATTCTATTCCCTTTGTTTCGAGTAGAACTTAGATTCCTGGGCTGTAGTACCATTAGGTAGACGGAATTTGGACTTAGAAACCTTTTTGCGATCTTCGGGGTCTTCCTGGTACTAGTACCAGCAATTGTGCCAGAAGGTCGGCGACGCACGGTACTTGGACTCTGTTCCCTTCATCTTGAATGAAACTTAGATTTTTGGGCTTTACTACCATTATATGGGTAAGCTTTAGACTTTCTAGTCTTTTCCTAGTCCTTGGAATCTTCCTGGTACCACGCTCCCATACCAAGAATCCGTCCTTAAGGTCGGCGACGCACGGTGCTTGGACTCTATTCCCTTTGTCTCGAGTAGAACTTAGATTCCTGGGCTGTAGTACCATTAGATAGACGGGATTTGGACTTAGAAACCTTTTTTTCGATCTTTGGGATCCTCCTGGTACCATACTCCCATACCTAAAATTCGTCCGGAAGGTCGGCGACGCACGGTACTTGGACTCTATTCCCTTTGTCTCGAGTGAAACTTATATTTTTTAACTTCAGTACCATTAAATAGATGGGATTTGGAATTAGAAACTTTTTCCTAGTCCTTGGAATCTTCCTGGTACCACGCTCCCATACCTAGAATCCGTCCGGAAGGTCGGCGACGCACGGTATTTACACTCTATTCCCTTTGTCTCGAGTGAAACTTAGATTCTTGGACTGTAGTACCATTAGATGGATAGGATTTGGAATTAGAAACTTTTTCCTAGACTTTGGGATCTTCCTGGTACCACACTCCCATAGCTAAAATCCGTCCTTAAGGTCGGCGACGCACGGTGCTTAGACTCTATTCCCCCCGCCCCAAATGGAACCATTAGATTTCCAGCCTTCAGTACCCAACTAATCTTACTTTGATAACATCCTAGCATTACTCTCTGCAACACCAGCATCATAATCACATCCCTTTCGCAGCTCCACCTCATCCATCATTTCTCTTTCATCGAGCATTCTCCTCTTTCCAAATCGCACCAGGAAGCAAAGAATCAACGTCGTCAACCCCACGGTATCGTCCAAAAATCTTACAAAAACTTATCGCAGACCGTTTAGCCTCGTTCCTCCCCCTTCTACCACCAGCACCCTTTTTTTAACTGGAACCTTTGCGAAGGCGGGCAACAGCGAGGATCGCGAAAGGAGAAACGCGTGACGCAGAGAAATGGCGTTTCTAAAGAAGGCACGGGAGGAAGCTTCTCTGACAAGGCTCACAATGCCACGGGACGCCCTGTTGGATTTATGCGCGTGTCAAAGGCTCGGTATGCACGCGCGAGACTGCACGCTGCACACGTGCAACGCCCCGGCTTCGAGATGGAAAATTCTGACAGCACGCCGTGGACGAATGCACGCTCTGATGGGGATATTGTCGGACCCTTCCTCAGGGTCGAAGGTCATAACAACGCTGTTCTAGACGAACTTTTCACTACTCCGGTTCTTTTCACGCGACGGTCATTAATCGGACGTAAGGTTTTTTAAATAAATTTAGTTTTCTTGTTCCTCGATGCACCGTATAGAAACATAGATATATAGGAAAGCTGCACTTTTTAAAAATACCCTGCGACTTATATTTTTAAAAAGAAAAAAAATAATTAAAAAGAACATTTAACCCTTTAACTTCATATTTATTTTTATTATACTTTTATTTTGTTATTCAAATTTTTGGGGTTCAATTTGTTAAAAAATATTGGTATATTTCTCATGGAATAAGGCACCTCAGAAATTCCATCACTGATGTTTGACACGAGCTCAACAAAAATAACAAATTCGAATGAAATTTTATTTTACATACATATATTTATCGTTTGCTCTAGAACCAACAAAAGAAAATTATTTTTTTAAAAATGATAATTATTTGAATCCAAATATTCAATTTTATTTAAAAAGTTCTTCAAACTTTTAGCAATAAAAATAAAAATATACAATCTATCATCTTACCAATTAAAATTTCAAGTTAATCAGTCCACTACTTTTATCTAAATCATGTCAACCAGTTGCAAAAATGTTATTTCAAGAAAAATGCGTTTTTGTGGGTATTATTTAAAAAAGAAATCTTTTATTATCCTTTTGAATGAAAATAGACAGTTAGAAAAAGTTGGGGAGATTATATGAAAAAAGGAGGTACAGCTATCTAGATACATAAACACAAGTCGTTCACCCTGGAATGGAATGAATTAATATCAAGCAGAGATTCCATCGGTAATGTGCGTGCAACAGGACCTTTCTCTCGACAAATTCGTAATCTAGATCGGAATTAAGCGAACGACCGGAAGAATTCGCGTGCGGAATAGCGAGAAAATCCAGCCGTCACGGCTGCGTGCGACCGCGTCAACCCCATCGTCCTCGTCGTCCTCCTCGTCGTCGTCGTCGTCGTCGCAGAAACGTGTCGCGAAAGGTTCGTGAACATATTTCTCGGTGGCGAGTGAAACACAGCCGGCATCGTTCCTTATCGCGGCGAATATTGGACGCATTATTCAAGGTACGTTGCCGGTATCAGCGGATACGAGTGTTGCGTGAGCGGCGGCGAGCCGCGTGAGGACTGCGTTCGCCACCGCCCGCGGTGAACACGGAAATCGTGCCGATGTCGCGTCCGCTCGTTTTCCTGTCGCCCTTCGGTCGGCACTGCCGAGGAAAAATATTAAGGGAGACTTTGACTTTTCGTTTGGGAAAATCTGGAGGTGCTTGGGAGTTTTCAGTCTCCAGATTCAAGCTGATTAGTTTAAGAATTTTGAAAATCTAGGGAATTTAAAGAATTTTTGATCTCCAGACTCGAGTTACTTGGTTTTGAGAATTTTGGAATTTAGGAGAATTTTGAGAATTTTCATTCTTTAGACTTGAGTTGCTTGGTTTTGAGAATTTTTGAAATTTTGAGAATTTTGAGAATTTTTAGTCTCCACATTTGAGTTGCTTGGTTTTGAGAATTTTGGAAATTAGGAGAATTTTCATTTTCCAGACTCGAGTTGCTTGGTTTTGAGAATTTTGAGAATTTTCATTTTCCAGACTCGAGTTGCTTGGTTTTGAGAATTTTGAGAATTTTCATTTTCCAGACTCGAGTTGCTCGGTTTTGAGAATTTTTGATATTTTGAGAATTCTCACTCTCCAGATTTGAGTTGCTTAGTTTTGAGAATTTTGAGAATTTTTAGTCTCCACATTTGAGTTGCTTAGCTTTGAAAATTTTGAGAATTTTCACTCTCTATATTTGAGTTGCTTGGTTTTGCAAATTTTGGGAATCTTGAAAATTTTTAGAATTTTAATTTCCAGGCTCGAGTTGCTCAGTTTCCAGAATTTTTAAAATCTCGACAATTTTGAGTGTCCAAAGAGCAGAATTTTGAGAATTTGTAAAATTTTTAAAGCCTTCTGCCTACACATCTTTAAAATTTCATTTCTTCCCTCCTTCCAAATAAGTAATTAATCCATCGATGACGAGATTAATTGTTCAATCATCGCATCAGAAAATAACCAATAGAAATTTAATTACTTAAGAACCAGAACAATTGATATTAATTTGTTTGTAATGAAATGCTGATTGAACGACAAATACTTGATTATCTCCAAGGATTTTTACTCCACCGAATGCCAATTAATTAATATCCGTTCAAGCATGAAACCCGATTCGAATCAACAATGAATAAACAAGTAGCACTTAATTGAAGTCTAATTATGTGAGAGAAGGACAATTGAATAGCTGAGGAGTGAATATTGATCGTGTATATAAAGCATCAAGGGCAGGTTGTCTTAGAAGATGTCGGTTTGATTAAACACTCGCTAATAAATGACCATTTCAGCTTCGAAATCCGATCGCCTTAGCAGATATTGTCTTGGCTAAATACCACTTAATGATTGATTGCCACTGCCTGAACCTGATCACTCCTCTAGATAACGACTCGACTAAATAGTGATTAATAACTAAGCTTGTACCGAAGCTGTTATGCCTTCATCATCGAGCTAATGACTGGAGAAAAAGAAAAAAAGTTAATGAACGATTGAAGGTGAGATTAGTTAACACCTTCTGATTCTTTGGCTTCATTATTCACCCTTTCGTTACCATAGACAAACAGAAATATTTAATAATTGGTAGATTATTATCGAGTAATTATTTAATTATCATCTAACGACTATTAGATTTTTCTTGGGATGACTAATTCCTTTTCTATTTGGATTTTCCTAATTACTATTACAAAAATTAGATTTTAGATTTTTCTTAAGAAGACTAACTTTCTTTCTAAGCATTTTCCTAATTAGTATACAAAAATTAGATTTCAGATTTTTCTTAGAAAGACTAATTTTCACTCCAAGTTGCATTTTCCTAATTAATATACAAAAATTAGATTTTAGATTTTTCTTAAGAAGATTAATTAACTTTCAAAATTAAATTTTTCTAATTACTATAGAAAAAATTAGATTGCATATTTTTTTAGAAAGACTAATTTTCTTTCCAAGTTGCATTTTCCTAATTAATATACAAAAATTAGATTTTAGATTTTTCTTAGAAAGACTAATACCTTTCTAAATTAAATTTTCCTAATTACTATACAAAAATTAGATTACAGATTTTTCTTAGGAAAACTAATTTCCTTTCTAAATTAAATTTTTCTCATCACTATAAAGAAATATTTACTATTTCGAAAAGTATTATTATTAGTAGATTATTCAAACCTGCAATATACTACTAATTTTCTTCCTAAAAAAAATATCGTCGCAGCTGCACTGATTAATAGATACAAACGAACTTCAATACAGAGTGTACGTGTACACTGGTGCTTTCTTTCCAGCTGTGCGGCATTAATCTTAGATTCTTAAGTGAAAAACAATGATTAATGGGAAGTTCTCGCGCGTCCGTGCTAATAAAGCGATCACGATGAAGAGAAATATCTAGCGTTGCCGGTGGCGTGCACCCTTGCCACCAGGGGCGGTGGCAAAATAAATGTTGCCTGATATAGAAG
This sequence comes from Osmia bicornis bicornis, assembly GCF_907164935.1. Taxonomy (NCBI): domain Eukaryota; kingdom Metazoa; phylum Arthropoda; class Insecta; order Hymenoptera; family Megachilidae; genus Osmia; species Osmia bicornis. The sequence continues at coordinate 4,998,105 of NC_060223.1, forward strand.
AAACACCCTCTTCCATTACTTCCTTAAAGTTAAATTGTTTCTCGACTCGAGTTCTTCCAGTAACGTGAATTGCAGATTGTTTCCATTACATTACTTTTCAAGAAGTAGAAACTAACTTGTAAGTACAACGTGAAATATCATTTTTTTAAAGATAGATATGCTCTTTGATAGTCAACTTGCAAATAATTGCATCATTTTTAAACAAAAGAGTTTTATATATTGGAAGAATAGTGTAAAATTCAGATTATAATTAAATTAAATTAAATTATAATTGAGGCTCTCTCCATGGTCCGCGGTCCAAGGGTTAAAAAATTATTCAATTTTTATTTAAAGATAGAAATGCTCTTTGATAGTCAACTTGCAAATAATTGCATCATTTTTAAACAAAAGAGTTTTATATATTGGAAGAATAGTGTAAAATTCAGATTATAATTAAATTAAATTAAATTATAATTGAGGCTCTCTCCATGGTCCGCCGTCCAAGGGTTAAAAAATTATTCAATTTTTATTTAAAGATAGAAATGCTCTTTGATGACCAACTTGTAAATAATTGCATCATTTTTAAACAAAAGAGTTTTATATATTAGAACAATAATTTTTAAATGAACAGTGTAAAATTCAGATTATAATTAAATTAAATTAAATTAAATTATAATAGAGGCTCTCTCCATGGTCCGCCAACTCGAGGGTTAAAAAATTATTTCTCCCTTTTTTAGCAAAAGGGTCAACGACTGCATACGTTACCCTACATAATTAAGAAACGTGAATTAATTTAAAATTAGAGAAATTAAATTTGAACTCGTTGGAGGGTTAATAACGAGAAACGAAGAAATCCCCCACGATGAATGAAAACGAAACGAACCGAAACAAGAGAACGGTGGTAGAGGAAATGGTGAAAATTCGATTGATTGTATCGGCTGGCATCAAAGGCGCATCATCCCTCGTGTCGCCCGTGTGTCCACAGGTGTACAGAGATAGGAAGCGGTGAGAAATGGGGTTGAATCGGTTCACGTGGCGACGGAAACACTTTCGGCGTTGGCCACCTACTAATTAACACAGGCCGAATCGAGTTTTCAGTTACGACGTCGTTTGCCCGCCAGCCTGTACACCTATCTTTCGTTTAATTTAATCGAAGTAATTACGAACGAATTCGATAGCCGGTACCAGGGTTAGGAATTAACCGGGACGAGGAGGAATCATCGGCTACCAGAGCCTCGTGGTTTAATCGATACCATCGAGTGTCGTTTTACTGTTTGTGTGCGGATAGTGTTTGTCGAAAATCAATACCAGACAATGTTTAATAGTGTTCCGAAAATTACTCTGACTTTGAATAAATCACTTGTTCAAAGTGTCGATTTTTATAAATATTTGTAAATTTTATTTTTTCATATTTTTATCAATCTTTAAAATTTCAAATCAAAATTTCAATTTGAATTTTTAGTAAATTTTTGTTATAATAATAGAATAATATTATAACTAATAAGTACTCTAAATCGTTGAGCAGGTAACGTGAAATTCAAGCAATTAATTAATATGAATTATTCAATCATTGAATCGACTCGTAATTCTACATTAATGAAATAATCCGCTATAATCGAAACGAGCAATCTTTTGCCCGTAAGCGCCATGCAAATGAATCGAGACGGTAATAATATTTGAATTTATTAACCTAACATTACTCAGGCCGATTAAATTCAGTCAGTTTGCATCATGAGGGGTGAAATTATGTTATTATGTTTATCTCTGATTTAAATAATATGAAAATAATATGAAATACAAAATTAAATAACAAATGGGACTCTCTACATGGTCCGCCACTCGAGCGGTAAAATATATCTTAACTTTTCTTAAAATTTAAAATATAAAAAATGATTATAAATTAATTCAAGAATAATTAATTAAAGATTCAATAGAATTTTCGTCGTCTTGGGGGTCTCTCCATGGTCCGTCATTCGGGGGGTAAAATATATCTTAACTTTTCTTAAAATTTATACAACAAAAATGATTATAAATCAATTTAAGAATAATTAATTAAGGATTCGATAGAATTTTCTCCACATAAAAATTTCTGTCGTTATGGGGATCTCCCCATGGTCCGTCATTTGAGGGGTAAAATATAATATTTTGACTTTTCTTAAAATTTAAGGTATACAACAAAAATGATTATAAATCAATATAAGAAAAAATTAATTAAAGATTGGATAGAATTTTCTCCACATCCAAATTTCTGTTGTCTCGGGGGTTTCTCCATGGTCCGCCTTCGAGGATTACTTTACTTTTTTTTTAATTTATGATATACAACAAAGATGATCACAAATCAATTCAAGATAAATCAATTAAAGACTATTTTCTCACCACCAAAATTATCAAACGTCTCGTCTCAAACGTAACTTACAAACAACCACGAAATTAATCTAATACCGTGCTATTCTCGATTTGCATAACGTAACAAACACTATTCAATTTGCCATCGGACAACCTAATTATCTCAACAATGTCGTCGTTGTTTCCGGCATACATTCTCACCCCCTCGACAGTATCTCGTCTTCCCGTTCCTCCTCCATCCCCAAACAATGACATAATTGTTTCACGACAGGAAAGGTTCGCGAGACCGTGAGTAATTCCATCCCCTTTCACGAGCCATAGAAAGAGCGAGATGGATAGTATTCCTCGGTGTCGATCGCAAATTAACTCGCTTTAATTAACGGTCCACTTAACCACCCCAATTTCGTTGGAGCGTTCAACGATCAAGGCGATGCGACCGAAAGAACATTCTCTTACAACCCTTTCGCTTTCCACCAAAACCCTTCTCTAAAATGAAAAGATCCGTACATACACACGTATGCCTGTGTACTCTATTTCAATTTGACCCCCGATATTTTCCTGTATTTTTTATTATTAAAACCCGAATGATTCTCGGTTAACAGGTGAAAAAAAAAAAATGTCCAACCGAACGGTTGCCGTTTCCGTTTGAAGTCGACCTTTCTCTCCGGGCGAATCGTGACGAAAAAAACTCGACCACCTCCCCCGAAACGTAAAAACCACATTCACCCCCTGAAAACACTCGTGCCGGGGTCCTCGACGAAATTTCAATAAACGTCGCGCAAAGCTGAGCGCGGCATCCGGCCATTAACCCGACATTGCTCAGCCAATTTCTCGCCACTTCTGTTCTAACCCCCGTACCACCCCCTCTGTGTGTGTAGCCGTGCGAGGTTGCATAAGGGGAGGGGGTGGAGGAAAAAAAAGCCTCAGTTAAAATCGATCCGAAGCTTTTTCCACGCGAGAAGTCGAAAAAAACTGGAAGGAACCGCGAACGCAATAATCGCGAACGAGTACGTCACACAGAGAAAACCTCGCCCCTTCCCTCCCCCTCTCCTCACCCTCTCGCCATCGTTTCGCTTATAAAGAGGGTGAGCGAACGAATTCGAGGCAGTGCAACCGGCAGAGAGAAACGCAGAACGTTCGGTTGTTTCACATCAAAGAGATGTTTTGTCCCGTTCGTTGGAGGGATTTGGCGAACGACCAGAGAGGGTGGTTCGCCACAATACGCCACGCGTAAGGGTGCGTTCCCAGTGAGAATCCGACGGATTCGACCTCACGGTCAACCGACCGGATTTTTCGGCGAGCTGGTTAGGGGACCTTGCGGTATTTCCGTGGCTGTTTAGTTATTTCCCGGAAGGGGCGGTTTACAGGTTTGGACAAAATTTATTTGCAGCTTTCGGGGGATACGATGATTTATATTTAGCTTGATATATTCGTTGCTGATGATGGGAAGTTATATTTTTGGGGTTCGGGAAGAAGGGGTCATTAGATAATACGTTTTCGCTTTTGTAATAAATTTTACAAGAAGTCAAATCACGTTCATTGTTACTTTTTTCTCTCATTAAGCTAATAATTAATGTAATAGGGCAACCACTAGGACGGCGGACCATGGAGAGAGCCACAATTTTAATTTAATTTTGTATCTTATATTATTTTCATTTTCTTAATTCTACACTGTCCCTTGTGTAACTTTTTATAATGTTTTAAATAATTTAACTTAAAATTAGAATCTTCTACTTGTAACGGAAAAGTTTGAAAGAAAATTAATTTAAAATGAAGATATTAATAATTTGCCATAAGTGATCAATAATTCCATTCTCCCTTGTATCGATTTGAAGCTCAGGGTTTGATAAAAATCACCTAATATAATAAACAAATAAGAATCTCTCATATAATTTTATTTACAATTAACAAATTAATCATGAAAAAATTAATTTAAAATGAAGATATTAATTATTTGTCATGAGTAATTCTCCCTTACATCAATTTGAAGATTAAGGTTTAATAAAAATGACTTACAGTCCACAAATTATTAATAAAAAAGAATCCATTTAAAATGAAAATATTAATAATTAGTCATAATTGATCGCCATAATTCCATTTTCTTCTATATCAATTTAAAGTTCAATGTTTGACAAAACCACCTAACATAATAAACAAATAAGAATCTCTCGTATAATTTTATTTAGAATCCACAAATTAATAATAAAAACAATGAATTTAAAATCATAAGTAATTCTCCCTTACATCAATTTGAAGTTTAAGGTTTAATAAAAATAACATAATGTAACAAATAAATAAGAATCTCTCGTTTAATTTTATTTCCAATCCACAAGTTATTAATAAAAAAATTCAATTTCAAACAAAATAACCCCATTATTCTCCCCTGCACCCTTTTTCCACTACCCCAGTATAGTACGACATTTGGAATTGATTCATTTCAATGATCCATGGTTACATAATTTTCTGCCGGAAGATAATCAATTTCAAGTACTTTCACCAACGACTTTGAAACGGTCAATTGATTTCAGTACACGACGACGGAGTAAAAGAGACCTGCACCGCCTCGACGACAATACGTTTCAGCTCCATTAACTGGCAACGAGGAGCAATTAAAATTCTGCTCGCGACACGGTAGCCAGCCTTATCGGCGAACTGCAGCCGCGAAACGTTTTATTTCAGCAAGGCGTGACGCCGCCGGCGGAATTACGCGGTAGTCGTCTGGACGTTTTAAGAGAATAAAAGGGAGAGAAAAAGAGACAAGGTAACGGACGACCGGAGGAGAAGAGGAAAAAAAAAGAAGGAAAAGGAAACGCGTGTTCACACGTGCTCGAAAGCTAGGTTCTTGAAGAAGAAAAAGGAGAAGAGTTTGGGGAAGGTGGATGGGGGGTTGGATTTAACACCCGTGTCAGACGATGATGACTTCTGCCACCCTCTTATGTCACTCGAACTATTAGTAGCTTTTCATGGGACACGAAAAGCTGATCTTCAAGAATTGATTCAACGTTCATTAGACTATTTATCAAGTACTTTATTTGTCTATTTATTAGATGAGTTTTGAAAAATTTTATTCCAACCCCATAGGAAGTTTGTTAAATATGTAATAGGGCGATCTCCAAGACGACGGACCATGGAGAGAGCCATAAGGGAACACTGTTCCTTGTGTAAAATTTTATAATGTTTTTAATAATTTAACTTAAAATTAATTGAAATTTAAAATAAAAATCAGAGTTTGCATTATTAGTTATTAGTTAAATATGTAATAGGGCGATCCCCAAGACGACGGACCATGGAGAGAGCCACAATTTAAATTTAATCTTCTATTCCATATTATTTTAATTTTCTTAATTATACACTGTCCCTTGTGTAACACTTCTGCAACCCTCTTATGTCACCCGAACTATTAGTAGCTTTTCATGGGACACGAAAAGCTGATCTTCAAGAATTGATTCAACGTTCATTAGACTATTTATCAGGTACTTTATTTGTCTATTTTATTCCAACCCCATAGAAAGTTAATTAAACATGTAATAGGACGATCCCCAAGACGACGGACCATGGAGAGAGCCACAATTTAAATTTAATTTTCTATTCCATATTATTTTTATTTTCCAAATTATACATTGTCCCTTTTGTAAATTTTTCCAATGTTTTTAATAATTTAACTTAAAATCAGAACCTCTTAATCATCATCATAATTCACTGGGAATTATTGAAATTCAAAATAAAAAATGTGAATTTGCATTATTCTGGGGAAACCAGCGTACTAATTGCAAAGTAAATAAAAAGCTAAAGATAATCTTCGGGATCCAGGCTTTCAATCCGCAGTCTCGCAGATAATAATCGATCGAGACACAATTACGGGGGATGAAAAGCTCGATTCTCGAAAGACACCGGCTAGCAGGAGGGAAAAAAAGGGGTGTACGGGATCGGGAGGGGGAGGGAAGAGAAGAGCCATAGAGGGAAACTCGTCGATATTCCGCGACTTTATCGGCCTGCGGAATAATTCATGAAAGAGGGCGGATAGTGCCAATTATAAAATAACGAAGCCGCCGTAGTGGCGTAGAAGAGACCGTAGGAACAAGAGGAGGGTAGAAAGAGACGAACAAAAGGATCCTGGTACGCTGCAGTCAAAGACAGACAGAGAGAAAAGCTACGAGTAGAGAAAAAAGAAACAACAAGCGAGGGGTTGAACGAGCAAGAGAAAGGATACGCATTTTTGTACATGTAAAGGGATGAAAGAGAAAGCGAAGGGTGGTGAGTCTTTGTTGCAGGAAGAAAAGAAACAGATCTAGATAGAAATTATTAAAATTAAACAATTTATTTTCATTTATCACATGGGGTGAATTAATTAAAAATTTCAAATGCATTTTACGCAGGATCGGATTAAGGATTTTAGGGCCCTGGGCTATGGAACCCTCGAGGGTTCTATTGGTTGCTGAACTTGGTTTAAAAATTGAAACTTATTCTAAATAAAATTAGGTAATATTTATTTGTGAAGAAGAAGAGTGACAATAATTCAATATTTCTTGACAGAGTAAATAGAAGTTTTTTTTCTCAAACAACAAGGGAAAATATTTTTTGATAGTATAAATAAAAAGCCCCCTTAGATCCCTTAATTTGTAGAAGACGGACCATGGAGAGAGCCACAATTTTAATTTAATTTTGCATTTTGTATTAATTGCCCTAATTAGCACCCTTAAAGAAGCCAATAATTTAATTTTAAAAGATTAGTAGGAAACTCACTAGTTAGACCCCTTAATTTGTAGAAGGCGGATCATGGAGAAAGCCACAATTTTAATTTAATTTTGTATTTTGTATTAATTGCCCTAATTAGCACCCTTAAAGAAGCCAATAATTTAATTTTAAAAGATTAGGAGGAAACTCACTAGTTAGACCCCTTAATTTGTAGAAGACGGACCATGGAGAAAGCCACAATTTTAATGTAATTTTGTATTTTGTATTAATTGCCCTAATTAGCACCCTTAAAGAAGCCAATAATTATTTTTAAAAGATTAGGAGAAAAATCACCCTAGAAAATCATGAAAAAAAGAAAATGAACATAAGATAAACCATCCCCTTTGCGGATGGTCTTGAAAAGGGTTGAAGAGGTCCCCTAATATATCCTAACTCCAGAAAGATATAAAATAGAGAAATTGAAAAAAGTAGGGTGTAACTGTGTCCACCCTTGATTGCAGTGTTACGATGACCCTCCTCTGATTTGACCAGCAATTTCGTACGTCACTCGCAGCAGCTTCGATTCCATCCCCTTTCCTGTCCAAGAGAGACTCCCCCTCTCTCTTTAGTTTTTATTCGTCTTCGTTCGCCAGGAATTTTACCGGCTTTAATTAAACTTTAATTCAGTTCGTTCCAGCTGTCGTTTTGAAAATAGTGGCGAAGGGTGTTCGACGACGTGGTCGTGACTGTCTCGTAAGTTTTGCGGGGGTGCTGGGATAGTTCTCTTTGGTGATCTAAGGGACGATCACGATTTCGATGATAGTTTGGATAGTTCTTGAAATTAGAATTGAATCTTGATAGGAAGGTTTAAAAAAAATATGAATACTTAAAATATTATTTAACAAAAGGGGTGTTGTTCTTATGGTAAAAATTGATGATATAAAAATAATTTAAAATAGCACTTGTGATTTATTAATTTCAACTTCAAAACTTCCGCAAAATGTTTACATAGGCTTTTCATTAATAATCCTAATACAAAATGGTTGATTATTAATTACAATAAACAATGAATCAGGGTTCAAAGTGCATAGCTACTCCATGCTACTGGTAATTTAACATGAAATTTAATTGAATTACAGTTAATGAACACACAATAGGTACAGTGTTAGTTTAATAAATTTTGATTAGAATATATGGACTCTCAAATAGGCACATATAATTAACTAAAATGTATAATTGTAAACAAGAGTTATAATAGTGTAATTAATTTACCTTAATGAATAATATATACTTATTGATTTTATTAAAATAATGTAATGAAGTTTTCGAATAGAATTGAACAGTAATGAGATGCTTATTTAAATATTGAATAATGTTGTGGTTCCATGCAACCCTGAAATTATACATAAAACATCTGTGTTCATTATGTAATGTTATTCGAGCCTTCAGAACGCAAGTATATTATTATTAAATTTAATTCACGCCTCTAAATTTATTCATATTCTGATAATAATAAAATATTTCGAACAAAAATTGTATGATATTAAATTTTGAAATGTATAATTTTTTAAAGGAACAGTGTAAAATAATACGAAGTACAAAATTAAATTAAAAGTGGGGCTCTCTTTATGGTCCGCCATATGAGGGTTAAATGGGTCTGTAGTATAATAACTTTTTATTAGAGTATGATGATTATTTTACACTATTATCTTTAACTTAATTTTTTCTACTAATTATAATTTAAAAATTAGATATTCTACAGCGTGTATTAAACAAAATTTTCAAACTTAATAATCTGCTACCAAATATAAAAGAAATTTTAAATGTTGAGAATAAAATCATTTTATAAAAGAAAAATACTAATTAACATAAAAAGTTTCCACTAATTTTGACGAGGAAAACAAATTAATCGACGTTCCTGGTAAAAATTCCTGCTCCTCTTTTCGGGAAAAAACGAGACTGGACTGTTCATTTCGTTGTCTCCGACGGTGAATTTTAATTAAAGGCGAAAAATTTCGTATGGACGAAGGAGGCCCCGCTGTGACGGCCTAGAAAGGATAAAATGATTCTCTGCAAGTGACATCTGAAGTCAGGGAGGGGAGGGTGGATCAAACCATACCCCAGGCAATTTCTCATCCTGCCTCGAAAGGTGGATTGAAAAGAGATTATGTAGATAAAAGGCGAATCGTGTTCATCGTTACCTCTTTATCTAGAGTAGAATCTTATAATACAATAACACTTTGCAACAAAAGCTATTGAATCACTGAACACGTTTCCTTCTTGGAAATTAAAATATTTATTTTAAATTATATTAGAAATTATAATGCTTTTTATTTAGAATAGGGATTTCCAAATTTTGAATTTTGACCCATGTATATTAAATTTGAAAAAAAAGAATGAAAGTAAAAAGAATGATCAAAATTAATTTTAAATCAGTTTCTCAAATTATAAAAATTCATATTTATTTTCATCTCAATAATCAAAATTAATTTCAAATCAAAGTCTCTCAAATTATAAAAATTCATATTTATTTTCATCTCAATAATCAAAATTAATTTCAAATCAAAGTCTCTCAAATTATAAAAATTCATATCTATTTTCATCTCAATAATCACTTTCAATAATAAAAATTAATTTCAAATCAGTCTCTCAAATTATAAAAATTCATATTTATTTTCATCTCAATAATAAAAATTAATTTCAAATCAAAGTCTCTCAAATTATAAAAATTCATATTTATTTTCATCTCAATAATTACATTATATTTTTAATTAAACAAGCATACAAAAAGCAACAACTTATTTCAGAGTGCTTTATAAACACTGTTGAAGGTTCAAAAGCTTTCTCGTAGCACAATATTTCACTAGTTTTATGAAAAAACATTATCGCGAAAAGAGTCACGAACACTGTGCCACCCTCTGTGTTAAATAAAGAACGCCGTACGACGGTGGTTGATTTTCCGTGGAAGTAATTAACGACCATTAACACGCCGTTTTTTGGTCGAGGTCGAGGCGAAAGATCGCGCGAGTGGATAATTAAATCGCTTTCTAACTATGTACTTTGCACCTTTTACGCCAGATTAACGACCTTACACCCCCGTTGCCGGAAGATCGTGCATAAGTATGCTGTTTCGCGCCCCCTTGCGAACAAATTTCCGCGTCTTTTCACGCTTCGAATACCGAGGGAGGCATTTCACGGGGGCAAATTTCACCCATGGAAAAGTGTGTCTTTCTTTGATATCTCATTAACTATTTAAACTTCAACCCTTGCGTTCCAATGAAATTATTTCAGATTCTTTTCCATTGAGAAAAATGTTTCATTTTTTTTTCCATTATTCCTTTACATACATTGACTCTTTTCCTTAAAGAGTAAAAAATATAATACAATGCATTTCTTACATAATAAACTAAAATTCTATTTGGAACAAAAAGTATTCAAACTATGAAAGGTAATTATATTTTATTATTTAATTCTTGAACAATGGAGTCAGGGTCAATCGTGACCCATATTTATGAAACATATACAAGGATATTAATTTAAAGTTGAGTGTATAATTTTTAAACAAAAGAAAATAATATGAAATGCAAAATTAAATTAAAATTGTGGCTCTCTCCATGGTCCGTCGTCCAAAAATGAAGAAACGCATTACATTTCCTACTTTTTTAATTTAACTTTAATTTAATTTTTTCGTTTTCCATTCCAAATATCTTGTTTCGAAGCTTCGATTTTCAAGCTTCGTTCTCAAAGAAAATCGAAGGAAATTACCTTCGAACGAAAAGGGACACCCTTAAAAATCGAGAGGGGTCGCCGAAGGTTTCCCTTTATTTTCCTCTCTAACTGAATCACATACTGTAAACGATAATTTTGTTTGCTACGTATTTCCCCGTCTACGTGAAATTAAAGATCCTGCAGGAATCTTTCGACAGAAACGAGCAACCAGGGGTTGCTCTAGAGACGAAGATCAAAAGGGAAGAAAACGAAATTGAGGAAAATATAGTGGAACAATTTCTGTTCTTTCTAAAACAATGAAATAAAATTCTTTTTATAGAACTCGAGTCTCCAGTTGAAAAAGAAATTTATTACATTTTGCTTTCTACATAAATTCTTAATTTTCTAAAAGGCTCCATCCACCCCTTTGCCATTCAACCCTCGAATTATCTAATCACCAGCACACCAAAGAAAAAGGAAACAGGAACCGTGTCACGTTTCTCTCCCTTTCCAACAGGGGTGGTCGGTTGTTTACCTCGGCGAGCGTCCACCCCCAACCCCCGTGTTTTCCTTTCCGTCGAATCGACGAATGACAACGAAATTCACCGGGGAACAATACTTACTTTCCTGTCCAGAACGTTTCGGGGAAACACGAGCGTGTCCTTTCGCGCGTGAAAGAAGAGGACCAAGGGGTGCTTGGGTTTCGCGAAGGGAGAACCAATGAACTTCTGTTTTAAATCCAAATCGCAGGGACGGTTCTTTTTGGTGAAACCGGCTCCTATCAAGGGTAGGGTGTTTTAAATAAAGCGGAGTCTCTTGGTGAATTTTCAATAAGATGTTCATCTAGGGGGTGGAAGAATTTAGGGATGCATCGTAAGATAATTAGCCTTCTGTTTGTTAAGGGTGTCTTTGCTCCAGAAATCTGCGAAGGGGATGATTTCGATGAAAATTCTTTTAATTCTGAAATAGCAAAGTCTGGGTCAATTGTGACCCAAATAAGAATATTAATTTAAAATTAAATGTATAATTTTGTAATGAAAGGCTTTCATATATTGCAAGAATAATTTTTAAGGAAACAGTGTTAAATTTAAAGAACAAAATCAGGGCTCTCTCCATGGTCCGCCATCCAAATTTTTCTCAGATAATTATTAATTTGGAGGAATTTGAAAATAGGGGTTGGAAAAAATCGAAAGAAACAGTGTTAAATTTAAAAAACAAAATCAGGGCTCTCTCCATGGTCCGCAATCCAAATTTTTCTCAGATAATTATTAATTTGGAGGAATTTGAAGAGAGGGGTTGGAAAAATTATTTTTGTAAATTTATAATAATCCAAAAGAGGGTAATTCTTTGTTACACCATTTTTTATATTGTCGAAAAATATTCCAAGGACCAGTGAATACAAGAAAAGGGGACGAAAGGGTAGTCGCTTTGAAACTGAAAAAAAAAAAAAAGAAAGATTTACGTACACTCGCCTGACATCCACACTGGTACAGGGTGCATAAGTGGTTTCGTTATCTAACAGGTGGAAAGAGCTGCCGGCTGCAATTAAGGCGCAAAAGCAGGTTAATTGAGGGACGGTAGCGGGTTACACGCCCCCGCGGAGAACAACCACTAATTTTCTAATTAAAGGAACTCCAGCGACCCTGTCGAAATTCTACGCGAAACCGTTTCGTCGGCTCTAATTCTCCCCGTCGTTATACTGTATATTTTCATTTTATTTCTCTCGTATGGATCGTCGAAACAGGGGTTGATTTATTATTCAGACAGGCAACGGTAATTGGAAAACAGCTTCCATACGTGACGATTGAATTTCAATGTTTTATATTGAAGTTTAATATTGAAACACAGAGTAGTTGATAATTAACTTTTATTTTAGAAAAATATAATTGGCAATTAATGCTAATTAGCAGTTCTATGTATGGAATGTGCAATTAGCAATCATACGATTTTACTGAATTATTTTAATTATGAATGGAAAATAAAAATTTCAAAATTATAATTATCATGATATATATTTCACAGTAATAAATGATACAAATCAGAGGAGTGTTAATTATAATTTATTATCATTATCAGAAAACATTTCTAATTTTCATAAAATGATTTTGCTAAAAATTAAATTCAAATTAGCACTGCCTTAGCAATTCACTATCCAAGGGTTGAAATATTTTTCTAACAACCCCCCAAAAAGTCTACGATATAAGTGACTCGGCTATTTGATTAAAGATAGCCAAGCAACGGCTCGTGAAACGTAGAAATAACGATCGAAAGCTGTGGTCGCGAGCGGGTTGATAGCGGTACGAGGGCGGAAGCGGCGTAACAGAGCCGCAAAAGACGGTTAATTGGGGGAGCACGTAGCAAGGGGTGCAACGGGGTGCACGCGTCTCCGTTGGCTCGAGAACCAGGGATATCCTGACCTGGACATCAAAGCCAGAGCTTAAAGCGACGTATCCGTTCGCCTGAAGCGGGTTTAAGGGGTGAAATTCACCCCTGTTGCGACGCTACGGATATCCTGCTAACCACCCCTGTTGCAGAGACCACCGGCTGAATACGTTGAGAAAATCGGTGATGGTCGACACGGAGATGGAAAACAGATACGCGATCCAGGACGATTTAAATTTTGTTGAAAATAATTGAAAATTTCAGTAAATTAAATTAAATTAAATTTGTAGTAGTAGGGTAATCTTATTACTTAGGAAATTATAAATTTAATTATTTATGAGATAATAAATCAACCTGCTCATTTTATTATCAATAAAATTTTAGAAAACATAAGGTTGTAAATTTGTGATATTACAAAATTTTATTTTAAATAGGGTAAATTATCAACCTCTATACATATAATAATTAACCCTTTTCCTTAACATTCGGACGGCGGACCATGGAGAGAGCCCCAATTTTATTTTCCAAATTTTACACTCTTCCAGTATGTTTATAAAATTTAATAAAAATATTCATCGTAAGAGTTAAAAAATATATTTCTCTTTTTAAACCAAAATTAAGGAAATTATATAACAAGAAGTTACATTAACTGGAATAAATTTTCTTCGTATCGAGTCATTAAACAATAGATTGCCGGGAGATTAGTGCTAACGATCGTTTGATTATCCTCGCAATAATCAGTAATCGTCGCTGGAATAGCATTCAGGTGTCTTAATGACCGGTTCATTAATAAACGCGTGTATTATTCAAAAATCGAGCAGGCTTTCACCGGTCGTAACAACGTCCGAATGTGTTATCGGTCGCGATAACACCAGGTGCACGCGATTTTCGCGACAAAATCGCAATCAGCCGGTACATTAAAACGCGTCGGTCTCGTTGACCCTTTTATCACGCTCGCGATCTAACTGCGTGCAAACTTTACCAACATATTATTCCCCGATTTCACGCAGCTGGAAATTCATTGATCCGTATCTAGTGCTATCGACTTTCCTTCCTTATTTTATTTTATTTTACCTCGGAATAGAAAAATACTTGCGACAAGTTTTCGTGTAAAAATTTGTTGATTCGAATTTAAATAATCATTTGCAACGTGTGTACCATGTTAAACGTTGTATCAAGTGGTTTGCTGTAGTTTATGGAGACAAGTTTGTTCTAGTATCTGATTTACGAGTGTTTTTGTGAAAGTACATGTTATGGAGACAAGATTGTCAGAGCTGTTTGAATAACTGGAAATGAATGATTTATGAGTTGCGATTGTTTGATTGATTAATTAATGGGACGTGAATTTAGACTAGATTTAGGAATTATGGAAAATTTGTATTTCGTAGGTTTTCTACGTCAGCAGTGACTACAATTTTTACTCTCTTTGATTCTATTTGTTTTTTTATAAATCAGTCCAAAGCAATTAACACCGAAAGATTATTAAAATAATTGTTTGACAAATTTGTATTCATTTCATGCGCCTTGGTAAATAAATCATTTTAAAAAAGCAACTGAGTTATTATTTTATTTAACCAATTTCAGTTCTGAGTTATTTATTTAATGCATGTAATCTTTTTTCGAAGTTATTTATATATATATAACATTCAATAACTGTGTGATCTTTAATAAATTAGAAACATAACAGTAATTACTTTCCAGTATGAGGAGTTTGACATAGAACGAGGTGCGACCTCCTCAGTCTTATAGCGACCGCCGAGGGGTGCGGATCAACCTATCAAACATACATATACTTCTAATTGTCTTTCGAGGTTTATTTAATTTACTTTATTTATTTTTTCTGCTTATTAACAAGCTCATCAAAGAGGAATAAAATTTAGGATTTTATCTCTCTTTTGGGCCTCGGCCGACCACCCCTTTTATTTATTATTTTATCCTTCCTTGTGAGTTTCGCCTCACTTTTTCCAGTTATTTATTATTTTATCCTTCTTTATGGACTAAAGTCCACTCTTTTCAGATATTAATTATTTTATTCTTCTTTATGGGACACATCCACGCTTCCTAATTATATATTATTTTATTCCTTTTCATAGGACTTGCGGGGACCACCCTTCCCAGTTATTGTTTATCCTATTCCTACTCTTTATGGACTAAGGCTACACTTTGCAGGTATTTATTTTTTTCATTCTTTTCATGGACCTTGCAGGGACTACTCACAAATCACTGTATCCTTGTATTCTTTGTATCCCTGCATCCCTTACATCTTAGCACTTCTTATATCACTGCATTCCTTACATCCCGGAATTCTTTATATCTCTGCAACCCTTCCATCCCTGCATCCCTTATATCCTAGCACTTCTTATATCTCTGCATTCCTCACATCCTGGCATCCCTTACATCCTAGCATCCCTTATATCCCAGCATCCCTTATGTCCCAGCATCCCTTATATCCCATCATCCCTTACATTTCGCCAAAATTTCTGCAAAATTTAGTTTCCTTTTTCGCCACTAGATGGCGCTGATTCGACGTCGAGAATTTAGTTCACATTTTTGCCGCTAGAGGGCCAAAATTGTAGCACGATTTAGTTCCTTTTTCCGCCACCAGATGGCGCTGATTCGACGTCGAGAATTTAGTTCACATTTTTGCCGCTAGAGGGCCAAAATTGTTGCATGATTTAGTTCCTTTTTCCGCCACCAGATGGCGCTGATTCGACGTCGAGAATTTAGTTCACATTTTTGCCGCTAGAGGGCCAAAATTGTAGCACGATTTAGTTCCTTTTTCCGCCACCAGATGGCGCTGATTCGACGTCGAAATTTTAGTTCACATTTTTGCCGCTAGAGGGCCAAAATTGTTGCATGATTTAGTTCCTTTTTCCGCCACCAGATGGCGCTAAATTTATTCGTACTTTAGTTCTTATTTTCACCACTAGAGGGCGCTTTTTCGAACACCGAAAACGTGATTTCAGGGATCAGTAAGTGCTAAAGGAATGTAAGGGAAGCAGGGTTGTAGGAGGAACAGACATTTAGGGGATGGAGAGATGTAAAGGATTGAAGGGTGTAAGGGACAGAAAGATGTAAAGGATAAAGGGATGTGAAGCATATGGAGATGTAAGGGATGAGGGAATATGAGAGATGCAAGGATGTAAGGAATGGAGAAATGTAAGGGTTGAAGAGTTGTTAGGGGTGTGAGGAATGCTGGGAATAAGGGATGGAAGGATTTAAGGAAAGAAGAGATGTCAGGGATGGTGGGACATGAGGAATAAGGGGCCGCAGACGACCTGGGTGGGGGCCCAGGGTGTCATTGCTCGCGGGCCCCAGAATAAAGCCGGCACTGGGTGCGACCCCCGGTGTCGGTCGTGAAGCGAGCCTGCTTTAAGGCTCTCTAGAGAAAGGGCACGAATGTGCAGGGGATGTTCCTGTGTAATATATATAAGAACCCGGAACCTCCCCTTAACGTTCGAGTAGGTCGCCGTGGGGTTTTAGTCGGTAAGAATCCGACACTCCCCCGCTGCCCTCCCCCAGGGGACGGTGGGGGGTCTTATGCAAGATTTCCCCACGTTAAAAAAAAAAAAAAAAAAATACGTAAGAGATGCAAGGGACACGCAAGGGATGCAAGGAATGCAAGGATTACGCAAGGGATGCACGAGATACGCAAGGGGTACAAGGAATACGCAAAGGATGCAAGGATTACGTAAGGGATGTAAGAAACAGAGATATAGGGGTTGCTGAAATACATGTGATCCAGAGACGTAAGAAATTTAAGGGTGTAAGGGATGCAGGGATGTAAAGAATGCAGAAAAGTAAGGGTTAGAAGAATAAAACATGTACAGAAATACAGAGATATAAGGACAGTCGTGGTCCTAGGGAGGCTCATAAAGAGGGATAAAATATTAAATCAGAGGGAATATTAAGTCGAGTCGCACACGAGGGATGAAATCAGAAATCTCCCCCCTTATGAGCTTAATTAATAAACTACGAAAATAAAAAAAGTAAATTAAATAAACTCAGAAAATAAATTAAAAGTATATATATATGTTTAACAGGTAGATCTGCACCCCTCGGCGGTCGCTGTAAGACTGACTAGTTTTCACCTTGTCCCACAGAACATAGGTGCGTTAAATGGATAAAGGACAAATGACTGATAATAATCAAACAATATTAATACAGCACACAATTTATTTAAACAATACATACAAGTAGATATACATGAAGGGTTGAAATTGAAAAAGAACAGGATTTTTTCATCATAATTTTTCCCTTACAAATACACTTCACCAGTGGTCATCGAACATTTTGAGGAACGGGCTGGATTGAAATTTTCAAAATCATGGGGGCCGGTCAAAAATTAAAACATACATAGGTGTTGGACGAGCATACATAAGCGTAGGAGAGACCGGTGGACAAAGTGGGAATGACAATATTGGGACAACGTGAGAAACATTACTGTACCTGGAAGTCTTATACCAAATTATAATAGAACAATAGAAGAATCGTTGTTGTATATTCACAACCGAATCATACAATTTTATAAAATTAATATTTTTTATAATAAAATATTTATAAATAAAAGTAAAAATCTTTGGAAGGCCACTGCACTACACACTACTGCATACGAATACAATTATTGTATTAGAAATAAGAGACATATTTTTATCGACTGATTAAGCATAGTAGTAAGTTAAACATTAATTATAGCAACCACGCACAAATACAATTGTTAGAAAATAAAGTTCATGTACATTAAACCAAATACAGTAAAATTACTCTTAATAAAAATTTTGTTCTTCAAATAAGACCAAGTTGATGAGTTTGTCTTTCTATATTTGAATTATTAATTTTTTCTATATATAAATGAATATATTATAATATAACAAAGAGATTTTATAAACAAAATAAGGCCAAGCTTCATATATTCAGAAGTAAATACAGTGTTTTAATTTAAATTTCATGTACATTATATTTTTAATTTATTAAAGATTAAACAGTTATCGAATGTTGTATGAAGAAATTTTTGAGCAAAAGAGTTAAGTACATTAAATAAATAAAATAAGAAAAGAAATGAAAACTATTCGATATATCATACGCGAGGCTTATTTTTTCACGTCGGGACAAAATGCGTCGCGTCGCATCAGCTCAAAGTAATCTGTGGATCTTGATTTTCCTGCGCCAAGGGACCAAGCACGTCCACTGTATTTGTTTGTTCCTATTCCATTTTCAACGTACTCAAAATCCTTCTGGGATACCCTGGAAAATCCCTGGTCCGTGTTCCACGGCTCGTTCCTTGGATATACGCGGTATGTCTGTCGTCGAGGAGGCGCGTTTAGGTAGATCAGCGTGTTAGACGGTGCAAACACGTAGCCAGTCAACGTGGCTACGTGATACGACGAGAAATCGCGATCAGCTAGCTGAATATCACGACACCTTGCGTTTTCTCTCTGCTTTCCAGATGCTCCTTCGAAGATACTTGGTCTATCGTAACCTGTTACCTAATCTGATATATGTTACCTAACTGATTAATTAACCCCTTTCCTACTAACGACCCCTAGGAGATATTAGATATTAAATCTTTCTATAATATATGCTTTCTGTACAGTGAAATCTGATAAATTTATCGTATAATTTATTTTGTAATTTGTTTTGTAATTTATTTTCTAATTTCTTTTCTTTTCTTACTAATTTCTTTTTTAATTTCTTTTCTTTTTTTGAAATATATTTTCTAATTTCTTTTCTAATATATTTCTTTTCTAATTGATTTTGTGCATACTTAAAACACTTTGCATACTAAAGAATTTCGAAGATTCCAATAATTAATTAAGCAATCAAATTTTACTAATTTCTTTTCTAATTTCTTTTCTTTTTTTCTAATTTATTTTCTAATTTCTTTTCTAATATATTTCTTTTGTAATTGATTTTGTGTATACTTATGATACTTTGCATACTAAAGAATTTCGAAGATTCCAATAATTAATTAAGTAATCAAATCTTTCTAATTTCTTTTCTAATTTCTTTTCTTTTTTTCTAATATATTTCTTTTGTAATTGATTTTGTGTATACTTATGATACTTTGCATACTAAAAAATTTCGATGATTTCAGTAATTAATTAAGCAATCAAATTATTCTAATTTCTTTTCTTTTTTTCTAATTTTTTTCTAATTTCTTTTCTAATTGATTTTGTGCATATTTATGATACTTTGCATACTAAAGAATTTCGAAGATTTCAGTAATTAATTAAGCAATCAAATTATTCTAATTTCTTTTCATTTTTTCTAACTTTTTTCTAATTTCTTTTCTAATTTCTTTTCTAATTGATTTTGTGCACACCTACGACACTCTGCATACTAAAGAATTTCTAAGATTTCAGTAATTAATTAAGCAATCAAATTATCAATAAGAAATTTCATCAAATTTTCAAGATAATTAAATACATTTTCGTATCTGAAAAGGGTAAGAAAAAACAAACTCTTGCACGTGGATCTCTCGACGTGAAGAGTCTCTTAGAAGAAAAAAAAAAAGAAAAAATATTAAAACGGCACCCCATGAGTCACAACCGTGATTCCATGGTGAATCGGTTCTCGAGAGGCTGAAGTCGATCGTTTCAGAACGCGTGGCTCTGTTCTGGAGGGTTGGAGAAAGAAAGAGGGGTTGCCAGAGGAACGAAGGAAGGATTTAATAGGGGAAAAGTCCCGCGTTTTGCAACATAACCGCAGGGACGACCCCGTAGCTACAAAGAATCACTCGTCACCCCAACGATGAAGAAAGCTACGATCAAGTTTTCAGGCTCGTTCGGGTAGAGAAGGGAGGGTGGCTCTCTAAAGAATCCAATCCGTATTCCTCAACGCGTCGACGCGCTTCCAATGAGGCCACGAATAAAGAAGCTTTCTCATTCCTGTCGTTGACAGAACGACGATTATTTCGCGTTACCGTATAATCCGTTCGTGTACACGAACTCTCGCTTCGTTGCAACGAAACGGGGCACGAGAAAGCCGAATTCAAATAAAGGAACCTACCCTGGTTCAAGAATATTAAATATATAAGAATTTTATTTAAATTTTGCTCATTTCCAAGATTTCAAAAATAATTATCCAGGTCAATGCGATGGATAAATTCCCAGGGTCCACTGTCTTGGGGCTCTCTCCATGGTCCGCCATTTAAAGGTTGATGAACTTTTCTAAGTTGGTTTTTAATTTGAAGGAATTTGAAGATACGGGTTGGAAAAATTATAATAATCCAAAAGAGGGTGATTTTTTCTTATAAAATTTTCGGTATTGTCGAAAAGTATTGCAAGGACCAGTGGACCAGGAAAAATATAAATATAATATAACAAGGCTTCTTACATAATAAACTATAATTCGCCATGAAAGATAACTATATTTTATTATTTAATTCAATTAAAATTGTGGCTCTCTTCATGGTCCGCCGTCTAGGGGAGTCTCTCCATGGTCTGCTGTCCGATGGTTAATGAACTTTTCTAAACAGGATTAAAAGAAAAAAAAAAGGTTTTTAATTTGAAGGAATTGGAAGATAAGGGATGGAAAAATTATTTATGTAAATTTCTAATAATCCGAAAGAGGGTGATGTTTTGTTAACAAAATTTTGGGTATCGTCGAAAAATATTGCAGGGACCAGTGGACCAGGAAAAATATAAAATATAATATAACAAAGCTTCCTAGATAATAAACTATAATTCTATTTCTAAGAAAAAGTATTTGACCTATAAAAGATAATTATATTTTATAGAGACTCTCCCCATGGTCCGCCATCCGAGGATCAAGAAACCCACTATATTATATTTTTTACTTTTTTAAGAAAAGGATCAATCATTCTATAGAGTCAACAATCTTGTATATTAAAAATAAAATGCAGGGATTACCAAGAGCTTTATTTTATCCTATGTTTCACCAGGCAACAAAAATATATCGTATCGTTTGAAAGAAACAAAGCCGGTTATTTCAGTGGTTTTACGGATTCTTCCTACGAGGCGATGGAAAAATATTTTTTTCGCAAAACAAGAGTTTCCTTATATTCGTCGAAACGTGGAAGGAAAACTTGGCAACATATTCCCGGTCTGTTGTCCCGTGAATTAGAAAGACAGACAAAGGTGTATCCTCTGTTTGCGTCTCGGCTTTGGGAAGTCGGATACCCGTGTCACCGTTGCCCTAAGAAGAAACCCCGTGGCTGCCGATGGAAGGGATGGAAAAGGATCGTAGGACGAAAGCGGAGCAGCGTAAAACGTGGAAAAGCCGTTAGATTGAGTTTCAAGTTGTATGCCAACGAAACTCACCGCTCTCTCGTCTCCAGCCTCTTTCCTGAAACGGCACCGGCACAGAGCTCTTATTTGCCTTCAGAAACGTAATTACAAGTCGTGTTTCGACGTTGGAAAGCTATAAAACCGGCCAACTCTCCGTTATTCGTTCTACGGCTAAAAGTCGAACGAGATATATATGTATAGACTTCACTTTTCTCACTTGGTCGTCCTTTGAGTCATGTATTTCTGTGTTACAGTGTGACGTGTAATTTTTGAATTTTGAATTTTTGGATTTTCGGATCTTGGGAACTTTGGATTTTTGGAACGTTGAGAGTTTGAAATTGTGAGACTTTGGGACTTTAGATTTAAGGAATTTTGGAACTTTGAGACTTCGAAATTTTGAGGCTTTGGATTTATGGATTTTTGGAGCTATGAGATTTTAAAATTTTGAGGCTTTGGATTTAAGGATTTTTGGAACTTTGAGAATTTGAAATTCAGAGGCTTTGGATTTATGGATTTTTGAAGCTATGAGATTTTAAAATTTTGAGGCTTTGGATTTAAGGATTTTTGGAACTTTGAGAATTTGAAATTTAGAGGCTTTGGTTTATGGATTTTTGAAGCTATGAGATTTTAAAATTTTGAGGTTTTGGATTTAAGGATTTTTGGAACTTTGAGAATTTGAAATTTGGAGGCTTTGGATTTAAGGATTTTTGGAACTTTGAGAATTTGAAATTTGGAGGCTTTGGATTTAAGGATTTTTGGAACTTTGAGAATTTGAAATTTAGAGGCATTGAATTTATGGATTTTTGAAGCTTTGAGATTTTAAAATTTTGAGGCTTTGGATTTAAGAATTTTTGGAACTTTGAGAATTTGAAATTTAGAACTTTGGGATTTTGAATTTATTAATTTTTTGAACTTTGGAACTATGAGGCTTTGAAATTTTGGGGCTTTGGAAATTTAGGGCTCTGGATTTATGGATGTTTGGAATTTTGAGACTTTGAAACTTTGAAACTTTAGAATTTTAGAATCTTAGAATGATAAGGGAACCAGTCACTATAAGTAGCTATTAAAATTTGATCACCTATATTCCTAACACATTATACTAATTACAATTACAATTTTCAAACCTCTGTACCGATTTCTTCTGTACCTTTCCTTCTCATTTCCTGAATAATAGTGTGCCAACGATATCCGCGCGTCACCAACTTCACCACGGAAGCTGGTTTTAACGAACGCTGTCATTATCCGGTAAATAACGTGCCTTGCAAACTTTGTGGCCGCCTCAATAACGAGTCACGCCGCGTTGTTTCCTCAAGTACACAACGCGGACGGTTTGTTGTCGCCGTCGCTGCGTTTATGTTACATAGCAGAAAATTTCCCCCGTAAAACTAGACGGCAGCCTTTCCAGCCCTGAAACTCAATCTAACGAGGCTGCTTTGTCATCCGCACCCCCTTCAACCACCCCACCAGCTTCTTATCCACTCGCGTTCTTCTATTTCGCCCACCTCTTCACCCCTTTATTACCCTCGGGCGGTACGAGAATCTCGATTTTAGAAACAGCCTGGAAAAGGTAGATGCTTCTCCTTTCAGACACATTCAACGACCAAAAAGGCTATGCAGAAATTTCTATTTGATCGTATTTTTACGGAAAAAAAGAATGAGAAGAGGTGTAACACTTTTTTATTTCTTATCACCCTATAGAAATGACTCTTTTCCTAAAAGAGTAGAAAATATAATAAATAATAAATTATAATTCTATTTGGAACAAGAAATTAAATGTATCATTTTTAAATAAAAATGTTTTATGTAGTGGAAGAGGAATTTTTTTTATGGAATGAAAATGAATCTAATATAAAGTACAGAATTCAATTAGAATTGTGACGTTCTCCATGGTCCGCCATTCGAGAATTATGAAATTTAATTAATAAATCTTCGAGATTTGTCATCTTTCTAATAAAATGATATACAATTATTAACACTGTAATTACCAACGTTTGATGTTCACTTATTTTTAAGTGAAAAATAATGTAGAAAATTAAATAAATAAAGGAAGAAACATAATTTAATATATGCATCGACTTTTTATCTCGACAATAACCATTTTAACAAAAATGCCTTGATAACATTTATAATTTAAAATAAGAAACTTGAAACCAATTATTTTGACTGGTTTGGTAGTTATAGTGTTAATTTAGAGTTAATTGTATTACAGTACATATTATAGTAGAAAATAGAATCCAAAAATTGAAAATGGAATTCTTCTTTTAACAAATAAGTCCCTCTATTGTTTCGCTATGAAAAAATAATGAAAAATAATCCACATAGACGTTTGGTAGTTCTAGTGTTAATTAATTCTGAAATTTTCAAAGTAATTATATGTTCCTAAAGAAGTTAATTAAATGCCATCCAAATCATATTAATAAAAGGACGCAGAGGACAGTAAAATATTATAGTAGAAAATAGAATCCAAAAATTGAAAATGGAATTCATTTTTTAACAAATAAATCCCTCTATTGTTTCGCTATGAAAAAATAATGAAAAATAATCCACATAGACGTTTGGTAGTTCTAGTGTTAATTAATTCTGAAATTTTCAAAGTAATTATATATTCCTAAAGAAGTTAATTAAATGTCATCCAAATCATATTAATAAAGGTACGCAGAGGAACAAGGTAGAATTAGCCCTAAGCGCATCCCCAGATCTTGTATTTCATTCTAATTTCCTGCATGTTTCCGGAACCACCGACAACAGGCCGAGTTCCGGCGAGCAGCACGAACTGGCAGCGGCAGGGAAACACGAAGAAGACGACTCGGTTAGATTGAGTTTCAAGTTGTACGCCAACAAAACTCAGCCCATTCCTCGACGGAGGCACCCTATTCGCCAGGGGCAACGGGTCAGGGGCGTATCCACGATACCGTGAACAGGGGCTGCAACTGCTTAGGGGTTGACTGATCGCAATACTGTCCGAAGCTCGTTCACGCGTGATCTATCGAGAGTTTTCAGTTTCCTATTCGCTTGTTGCGTTTTTCTTTTTTCTTTCTTTTTTTCATCCTTTCTTTCTGCACGTTTTCCGCTTTGAATCTCGAAGACATGCTCGACCGATCTCCGCTCGATCAGACGGGTTTCTTTTCTTAATGAACCTTTCAGAGCCTACTTGACCCTTGAGTATTCCGCTTGAGGAGCTGAGTACTTTTGGAACGATTCGAGGGGTGGGATTACTCTGTGATTCGTTGGAAATAAAGAGCTTCTTGGTAGATTATTTTTCTCTGATTAAAAGACGAATATAAATAATTATTTCACCTCCCTTGAGCTATTTAGGGTAAATTGGAGACGGTTTGATACAACAAAACTACTTATATGTACCAAAATTTTCCATAGTTACCTGACATTATTAAGCCAAAAAAGTTTCGCTCTATGACAAGTATTATCCAAGTTATTAATAAAAAATGGAGACCTCTGATCGGTTGTAATACTGCATATTACAAAACTAAAATATTTATTGATTTAAATTATAATAATAAACGAAATAAAGTAGAATTTGTAATCAATTATTCTCAATTGCTTCTCAAAATGGATACCACGGCACCCTAGGGTGCCGCAAATACGCCACAAGGGTGCCGTGAAATTTTGAATTGTTTATATGGAAAAGGTCAAATATTAATAAAAGGCTTCATATATTTACTAACTGTAAAAGCGCAAAATAATAATAATAATATGAGTGCCATGAGTTTTGTCCTGTCAGACAAAAAAGTTTGAAAACCACTTAATTATTTTATTAATTATACACGTCTGCTGTGATTCCAAATATCATTTTTCATTAAATCTTCAAAATTTATGTTAATATCTATTTAATATTTTAAGATATTTCCCTTTACATTCCCAAAGTTTAAACCACCCCCTCACAATAACAAATAAAATCACTTCCTTCCCTTAAAATTATAAAAATTCTTCATCACCCGCAAAGATCGCATCTCCAACCGCTATTCTCCCGTCTCGCACCCCGGCAAACAATATCCACCCCCGCGAACACTGACACTCCTCGGCTGGCTGTACATAATTACTTAATAACAGCAGGCTCTACTTAAACGAGAAGGCATCGGAGGAAAACTCTTGCCGGCTGTTTGCCAAGCTTTCAGCTCTCCCTTTCGCTTGAAATATTTATTCAGGACAAGGAAAAAAAACCACCCCCTCCCCATCTTTTGTCCACGAAACTGGCGTATCGACGAATTTAATACGCGTCATCGAGGCGAGGATGAACCCCGGGGAAGGATATTCGCGCCACGCGACCCTGTTTATTCTTCCCAGCTAATCCATCCCCGTCGTTTCCCTCCGCCCCTCGCTTTTTTTTCCCCCGGCAACCAGCCTCGAAAAGACGGCTCTGTTTGCCCCGACAATTTATTCCGGCTCGCGTCTCTCTTAATACGCCACTGACGCGATATTTCGCTGGTAACAACGATGGATATCTCGTCACTGCTTTCCAATTCGACGGGGTGCATTAAAGATCGAGGGGGGTGGATTAATTGGGAGATCTCGCGCTACTAAATCCCTGCTTGTATACTTGCAGCATCGATTCGTTCTTGTTTGAATGCTGATCAGGGTACCGACAGGGTGGAATAGGCGAATGATGTAAATAAGATTTATGGTATATGTATTTTTAAGGGTAGTGTATTTAGGTAACCTGGTTGGAAAAATTGAAATGATTTATTCAAATGATAGTGTCTGTTGGGATTATTAATGATTTATTATTTGTTTTTTTAATTGTATTTTGTTAGTGATTAGTTGGGTAG
Source organism: Osmia bicornis bicornis (assembly GCF_907164935.1). Classification (NCBI taxonomy): domain Eukaryota; kingdom Metazoa; phylum Arthropoda; class Insecta; order Hymenoptera; family Megachilidae; genus Osmia; species Osmia bicornis. The sequence continues at coordinate 5,024,227 of NC_060223.1, forward strand.
ATTTATTTGGTAACAGGGGTGACTGATTATATTAATTGAGAAATATCGTGCTAAGGGATTGTGTATTTCAAGATTGGTTCTTCAAGTATTCAAGATGACTGTTACATTAAGTATGCTCTCGAGATTAGTTCATTAGGGAATCTATTTAGATAAATTGAAAGTATACTTATGAGGGGAGGTTTCGTCAGGCTGAATACATCTACACCTCATTTTGGGGGTAGACGACTAATTGTTCAACAGACATTAATAGTTAAAATTAATTATCTCCTTACATTCTGAAGTATAACACACTCGAGCATACATCTGCAAATCCGAAGATCCTCGGTTCAAATCTCGGGTTCCCTAAAATTTTTTTTTTATTTAAAAACTCATTTTCATTAAATTAATTTATTAATTATATTGCACTTATTATAAAATTTAAATTATTATTATTATCCATTACGTAATGTTGATATTTTTTAAATAATTAGACATCTGCCCCCAAAATGAGGCACAGGCGTAATCAGCTTGATGAGTTCCATTAATTGTTTATTAATTATTTCTTAATACTTGGGGAATTTCAGTGAAATTGATGAAATATAAATATTTTTCAACTAGCAAATAGAAATAAGAATTCCAAGTCTCAATTAAATCGTACACTATTCTATAATTCATTCTATAAATTAATTAGTAGCAGAATATCCACTGCATCTTCATACACCTACCTAATTTTTATTTAAAACATAATAAATAAAATCAACAACGATTAAAAATGAATCACTTCCTATAAACCATCTAACTTACACGTCGATATATGATTTCAGCAATGGTTTCGGAAGCATCACTTCCAAGCATGGTTATTCTGATTCACGAATGGGAAAGGGGATGAAAATCCCGTTGAAAATCGGTTTCGGACGACGAATCCAGCAGCCATTGGAGGAGCAGGGAACATTTGACAAAGGGACAAAGTGTGTTCCACGTGTGTTCGACGACGCCAAAGTGAATGTCAAGGAAATGGACGGCGACCAGGCAGAAAACGCAAAATAAAAGGAAAGAAACGTTGAGCGCCCTAATATCGGCCCTGTAAGAGGGAGCCCGAGCAAAAGAGCTCGGAAAAGAAGAAAAAAAATGAGAATGCTAATACCTGGCCCCTCTATCGTGGCGTGGAAAGGTATTCAAAGGAACTTTTATGGATTTCTCGTCGTTGATTTTCCTTTTCCTGGTTCATTTTCCAGTTAAACCTACCCTCGTCCTCGTTCCAATATTAGGTCCTTCATGTAATTATGGATGCTTTAATATAGACGGCTTATCGAACAGCTCAGACTTGACATTCTCATGGTATTATCATTCTGTGATTTTTAGAAGAATAATTTTTTTTCTGATATCATTTTAATAAAACTTCACCCTTCAATAAATATTTATAAAAATGTAATTTTTATTTGAATTTTTTGTAATTTCCAGAGGTTCATTTTATATAAATAAAAATCCCAGAATTTTTCTGAAACTTTTCCCATTTCTCTATTTAGAAACAACATTTCCACCATACTCTGGAATATCCTCCAATCTCTCTGACAATCACTTTTCCATCCTATTCAGAGTAAAGAGGACATTTCACATGAATGATGTTATTGTCTCAGCCGCCACAATACACGATGGTTCTTGCAGTCCAGGAGAGAACAACGTTTGACAGCAATTGTGTTACATAAATGGAGCAAATGATAAGCCGACGGGTAAAAACACTGGTCGTTTGAATCGGGACGAGAAAAAGAGACAAGGTATGTATTCCCAAGACCATAAATTGCTGTGCAATCCTTCCAGAGATTCATCATGGACTCGGCATTGATGGTATTGGAAAAAAAATGGTACAACGAATGCTCGTAGATGTAAAAGGATAAAACTGACGAATGGATTTCATACAAATAAATCACATTCAGAGAATAAAATTGTATTAACTATCCAATTTTCAATATTGTATAATTATTGCTCCAATAAATTTTTAAGATTGAAAAGTATTTGTTATTATTAAAAATTTTGTTTCATCTATTTGCATCCCATATTCAACCTAAAGTTAGATTTATAATTTTTAAACAAAAGAAAAAGAAAATTATATGACATACAAAATTAAATTAAAATTGTGGCTCTCGTTCTGGTCCGCTGTCAGAGCCAATTTATTTTTTATTTCAAAAAGCAGCAATGATTTCACTTTTAAACGATAATATTTTTAAACTAGATAAAGAAAATAATATCAAATACATAATTGAATTAAGATTGTGGCTCTCTCCATGGTCCGCCGTCAGAGCCAATTTATTTTTTATTTCAAAAAGCAGCAATGTTCACTTTTAAACAATAAAACGATACACTCTTTATCTCTGTTAAGAAAATTACCTTTGTGCCTCTAACAGTTTCAAAATAACAAGGCTTTTGCATCTAAAATTTGAAAAGTGTGACTTAATACACTGTGGCACTGGGGTCCAGATACATATTTGATTTTCAGCGAAGAATAAAATAGAACGAGATGCTCGACACGTGAGAAACAAGGCATCAGGAGTAACTGTAAGCCCCTCATATGTCGGCACATTCACAGAGGTTCATCCCTAGCTGCTTATTTCGTCCTTCGACAGCAGTGCTGTCCACCCACCCTCAAGGACGAGGAGGCTAGAAATGGGGAGAAGCACGCGACACTCGAAGGGGTGCTCGAGTGCACCCTTCACGAGAAATTCGGGCACAGGAACCCCCCGTGGTGAAAGGTTCGAGCAGCCTGCATCTATCGGGGATACAAGTGTCCCAACATACGTGCCATGTGAATTGACTTCGCTTTCTCGACGTATGCTCGAATCGAGTCAGCCTGTAACTTAATTTCCCGTCTTAACGAGCTCTGTTCTTCGTTAATGAATCGCGTTCGCTGTTGGACACTCTGTCAATTAACGTCTTTATTTCCCTACTCGCTTTATGCGGACGTCGAGTTTTCACATCCCTTTGTAAATAAGGGAAAGAAGACGACGTTTAATCGTTGAAAAATTTTAAAATAAAATCTAATTAAAAATCAACAAAGTTGCAAATTCGGAAATCTGTGATTAGCCAAAGATATGTAATATTTAAATATAATATTTTATATTTAGATAAGACTCCATAAATTAAATGTGTTTTATATTTCTATATAAATTTTGTCACAAGTCATCATTGAAAAATTTTAGAATAAAATTGGATTCAAATATTTTTTTTAATATTTAGATAAGATAATATTCCATAAATTTAATATGTTCTATATTTCTACATTTATTTCGTCACAAGTCATACGTTTATAAATGGACGAATAATAGGACCATTCATTGGACACAAAGTGTTAATTTCATTTCTTAATGTCCATCGTTCGAGGCAGTAAATTCATTGTACTGGGTGTCGAATGAATTTAAGGATCGTCTCATCGCGCTCGTACAGTGGCAATCTAAAAGTCGTAATTCACGTGACCATTTGACCGTGTCACCGGAAATCGTGTGGGCAAACTATGAAACGGTTGCATTCGAGTATGGTGCATAACGATCGAGAGAAAAGTGTCTGATTGAACCGGTCCCCCGTGCGATGCAATTCACCGAATCAAAGTATCAATCAACGCGTGAAATTCGTCGAGTAGTGTTATTACCTTATCATGGCTTAGAAATTATACTATGTCTGAGTATTCGTTAGTTATTTATTTTTTAAGAATACCACTTTTGAACCTTTTATTATTATATTGTTTTATTAGTTAATTTGCGAATTGTGAATTTTTGAATTTGTGTACTTGCAACTTTGTGAATTTGTGATTATGTGATTTTGTAATTTTAGGACTTTGCATATTTGTAACTTTCCAAACGTGGAATTTTGTTACTTTGAGAATTTGCAACTCTGCAAATGTGAGAATCTGGGAATTGGCGGTTTTGCAACTTTGTTGTTTTTGAATGCCTCAAGAATTTCTGGTCTCGCGACATTACCTACTTTTCGAAAATTGCGAGTTATGGGATTAGCAACTTTGTTGACCCCGAAGAAATTGCAATTTTATTGGCTATCGGCGAGTAGCGAATCTCCGGATTTTCAACTTTGCTGGTTTCTAACGCGCCGCGTGATTCTGGATTTGCAACTTTGTTAACTTTTAGCGCCCCGCGAACCCCGGGACTTGCGACTTTGTCGTTTTTATATGCCTCGCGGATTTTTGGTCTCGCAACATTGCCTAATTTTGGCAAACTGCGAATTATTGGATTAGCAACTTTGTCGACCTTCGGCAAATTGCAATTTTGTTGGCTATCGGCAAGTAGCGAAAACTCTGGATTTCCAGAGATTGTTGGTTTTTGGCGAATCGCGTAATTCCGGATTCGCAACTTTGCCGGCTTTTAGCGCGCCGCAAATCCCCATGTTTGCAACTTTGTTGTTTTGAACGAATCGCGGATTTCTGAATTTTAGACTTTGTTGTTCACAGCGAACCTCCAATTTCTGAATTTGCAACTATGTGGCTTTGGTAAACACGCGAACCTGTAGCTTTGCAACTTTGTACCTTCGCAAATGTGTAACTTTCTGACTTTACGAATTTGTAATTTAGTTAATTACTGAGTTTCTTCTTACATCAATTTAATTTGCTATTTCTGCAGTGAACTCTAAGACGTGTAATATTTATTTGATGAACTTTGTGCAAATTAATTTTGCCACACCTCTGCTTTTTATTAGCAAAAGAAGAACCTTAATACCGTCTGAACATTGAGATACGTATCAGATTATTGCCGATTGATGACTGACGTTATTGAACATTGATGAAACTCTTAACGAGATTTCAAAGGGGTATCTTCTAATTTACGACGAACACTTTACGACTTGTACGAATTAGAGATCAGAGATTTATGGGTGGCTGCAACTCATGGGATTACGATCCTCTTCGGGGGCAATCAGGGTGCAATAACCATGACGACTGGTTAAGCGAGATCATTTTATTGTCAATGACTCCACGAAATATAACACTCGAAAGCAATACTAAAAATAACATCCTTTTAAATAAAGAAAAAGAGAAGAATCACTATTAATTTGAAAAATTCATTTAACCCTTGAATAGGGGAGCCTGGGTCAATCGTGACCCAAAGTTAAATTTTTAAACAATGGAGTTTCAAATAATTCTTAGAGGAACAGTGTAAAATTTAGAAATGAAAATAATATAAAACACAAAATTGAATTAAAATTTGATCTCTCTCCAAGAGTTATTTTAATTAATTTACACTATCATTTAAAGGGAACTCCCTTACTTCCTTTACAAAATATTTAAAAGAAGTAGAAAAGAATGTGTCTTATAAAAATGAATTCCACCTTCGTCGAGAAGGTCTCGAACCACCCTCCAGAGATCTTCCCTATCTCGTCCATCCGCTTTCTTCTCGAGAAGACAAAAATTACCCGTTATCCGACCAATTCCCCGAAGTCCGATAATTAACATCGTTTGTTCTCCGCACGGCGGGACTCGCGTCTCGATCAGACCTCTCTACAAAAGCTAATTAACGACACGGGGCACCATAGCAATCTCTGTCCAAGACACACGTGTCACTCTTTGGAAAGACCGAGTCATCGAGCTAACGACCAAGACGTATCCCCAAAGAAACGTTCGACAATTCGTTTCCTCGTGTTCGAACGAGAGAAAGGTTCGTTAGAAATAAAGTTAATTATCAAATTTAAGCATCGACAGGGACCGGTAGGAGGGAAGGTGTTAAATGATCGGAGACGACGTCGGACGTCGTTGTTGCATGATGTCTCGCAATTTTCTTCCCTGCTTTTCGCACGAGGAACGAGCGTCTTTATTAGAGGTTCCTCCCCCTCCCCGTGCGTTAAACGTGGCTCGTTAAAGGCCCGTTTTCGTGCTGACATCAGATACGCCTCCGACGTTTCCAGCCACACGCTCGTGACTTTGAAGCCAGAACAGAGATTAAGTTTTATTGTTCCGGGCATTTGTAGATTCGCGTTCTCGCGACGGTATCTGATGCTGCTCGCTTCCGCGAACGTGACCCCTCGAGTACCCTTTCCGCTCTGTTCTTATTGGGATCTCGTTATATTGTCATTTTCCCCGAGTTTGCTTACCGGGGGAAAAAGGGGCCCTTCGTCCTTACAACTAGACTGCGGAAGTTTATGCAGTTATGTGCACTGAATGTGCAGAATATGTGCACGATGTATGCAAAGTATGTGCAGGATGGAATTGACGAGTAAGCATTTGAGTAGGAAATAGAAAATTTGGATAATTGTGTTTATATGTGTAATAGATGAATTGTTATAGAAATAATTATGATTGAAATAATATAAAATTATTATAAAACTAATATGAAAATGCAACATAAATATCAAAACTTTTAAACGACTTTGCAATTATATTATTAAACTGTATTAAACATTTTATCTATTGAACTATTGAATTATTATATTATGTATTACTGTATATTCAGATTTAACGTATAATTAAAACCACAGTTATTTAAATAAATTGTAAACTTACAATGATTAAATTGAGCAAGTTCTAACTATTACTGAAGCTAATTAGGGAATAAATTCTGTATATGAAAGAAATATAAAGATATGCAAAATATATGCAATATGTAAATTTAAAAATCTTCTAATTATGAAACATATTTCTACAAAATCCTATTTGTTTCATTCATTTCTTTAAAATATACATTTTCATAAACTTCCACAGTCTACTTATAACTTAAATGGTTAGTTTGTATAATTGAAAATTTTAAATGTGATCCTCTAATTTATTCCGAATTTAATAAAATGTCAATTTCGATTGTATCTATGGATTTCTAAAAATAATAATTAATGCAACAAAATTATGATTGATTAATTAGCAGAAGAACAAATGATCTCAGATAAATGAAGAAATAAAATTGAACACGAAATATCGCGAATCATATTGATTGACATCGAACAATAGGAAACAATAGGAAATAAAGAAAGAGAATGAAAGTAGTACGCGGTTGTTCGATCTTCGAACTTTCGTTCACCTTAAAGGATTACGAGCTCGGTGCAGTCCTTTTCAGGATACGTTCCCGAGAAGAGGACTCGAGTGCGGTATCAAAGTGAGCTCCAGAATACAATGGTTGACACTATGAACCTCCGACGGTTTGATTTTATTGCGATCCCAGCTCGTTTCATCGTGTTTTTCCTCTCTTGTTGCCTATCCACAGGTAGCGATATTGTCTGCGGATCCTTGCTCGAGTTTCCTCCTCGAATCCTTTTCATGAAATAACTTCCGCTCAAGGAATACTGATTTCGAAACTATTTTCTGATATTCTCCAAAAAAATAATATCTGGAAGTAACTCATAGTTTAATTCATAAAATCAATTTTCGAATGACGGACCACGGAGAGAGCCACAATTTTAATTTAATTTCATTTTTATTCCTAAATCCTACACCGTTCTTTTAAAAATTATTCTTCCAACTCTTCTTTCTTTTCATTTAAATGAAAATTAAGAAAATTATTTAACAAAAGCCATTAAATTGAAGGACTTTGAACGTAGATCCGAGGAACGGCTGGATGATTTCGAAGAAAGCGAATCAATGCCGTATCCTAGACTGATGTTACGATGATGAAGTAGACGTTTCAGGACGCATTAAAAACCGCAGGCTTGATGCGAGACACGCAACTGCAGAGACATTCATAAGAGAGCACTTCCTTTGAAAGCAGACGCATCTTTGATGGTCGCACCGCTGGTAGCGAGGATTGTTCCTCGACCGGAAGAGGAAAACGCGGCCTAGACTGTCGGGAATGTCTTGAGAGAATTGCGGGCGAAAGTATTAAACGGATAGCCGGTGTTATACCGTCAGTGGAATTAATATTTCTACCGTGTTTAATAGCGCCGACGAACGTCGAAGTATCGTATAAAATGAAAGTGCAGCAAAAGTAATGAAAAAAAGAAAAAAAAAATGTCTCCTTAGTTGATTTTTCAACAATTGAAAAATTTCAAGTGTACCTACAGGATGAGTCAGATAAATTATGGCAGCTATCGATCTACTAGTTTTTCTTTTTTCTAAATTAAATGGTACGAATGGTAAATTTTTTTAAATGGCAACTGTGGGGCAGAATAAACTGACGTTTTTTTTTCAAATAGATTGCTATAATCTTTTCTTATTTAAACAGTTTCTATTAAATTAAATTTTATTTTATTTTTCATGGTTGACACTAGAACAACCAAAACTTGATTTCAAGTTTCCCATTTTAATTTATAAATTTTATCAAGGTACTTTTGTTGGAATTTATGTTGGCTATTGTCCGACCTTATGGTGGCCACTTTAGAAACACTTTTTACATAATTAGACATTTTGTATCACTTAATTAAAAAAAATAATTAGGTCAATAGCTGCTATAATTTGTAACACTCTATCTCACTGGCCTTGTATAAAATAATGAATTTGTTTGTGAATTTTTCGACATTAAATCCGACAATAAGAAGAAATAAGAATAATAATAATGAAAGAAATATGAATTACAGAGTGTAGCGGAAAGATCTGAAAAGGGTAGCGAAGATGGAAGAGGAAACGGGACAAGTGGCTGTGGCTGGTGGAAATTAATAACAAAGTAGAAAGTTACCGGTTTGTCGTCTGGAAACAAAAGACCCCCGCGGCTTTCCAGGTGGCCTTCGTGGCCCGTTCCTCCATTTACGTCGCTTGCATCTTGGAGTGCTTATCAGAAAACTTTCCGAGGGACGAGCACGACGTAGCCGTGTGTAAGGTCCCCGAGGAGTGAAAAAATCGGCACAACCGCATTTGTTCCGTCGGCTTTCTATCTAGGATCAGCATGTAGCGAACGTGTGGCCGGTTTCTTCCGGCCGTGTACGAAGGGAGAAAACAATGGCCACGTTAAAGGCAATATTAGTTTTTGCCCCGGTTGCCCTCGCCAACGGAATGCATATAAGCGGATGAGAAATATTCTCAGCACGTTGGATTATTGACGGATAACTTTCTAAATTCTTAATCCAACAAATTATTCGTCTTGATAATACCATTATTGATATTAAAATATTAGAATATTTATTTTAATTAATAGGGAAGAATAGGGTTATTGTGATCATATATGGAAAATTATTAATATCTTCCTTTTAAATTCATTTTTTTGATCATTAATTTGTTGATTGTAAATAAAATTATACGAGAGATTCTTATTTGTTTATTATATTAGGTCTTTTTTATCGAACCTTGAGTTTCAAATTGATATAAGGGAGGATATGGCAAATTATTAATATCTTTGTTTTAAATTGATTTCTTTTCAAAACTTTTAATTATGAGTAAATTAGAAGATTTTAATTTTAAATAAAATTATCAAAAAGATACATAAAGGGCAGTGGAGGATTTTGAAAATGAAAACTATGAAATACAAAAGTGAATTAAAATTGTGGCTCTCTCCATGGTCCGCCGTCTTGGGAGTCCAAAGGGTTAATAAAATCAACTACTTGTATCATTTCAGTATTAATTTTAAAGTTATTTATGAAACTTAATAATTAAAAACCCACCCTTTAACGCTGTACAACGAGAAACTCAAATTATTAAATAAAATTCATTTTTTAAAAGAACCTTTTGAAATTATTTGCTTTCTATAATAAAAATTTTCTCTGGAATAAAAATAATTTCTGACCATCGTTCACTACGATGATCCCTGTTTTCCCCTAACATTAACAAATTTCAGAATTCTTAAAAGAAACCTCATCGTACCGAATCTCGAATATTAAAGGAAACAACAGCTGAGAAAAGTAAGGGTTAGTGTTAATAAAATTCGAACGACGAACCTTCAGAATCGTTTTTGGGGGGACATTTTACGTCCGGGCCATTTTCCTCGGTGCACGAGACACAAAGATGCTCGGTGTTTCACTTCCACGCACAACAAAGAAACCTGTAACGCCGCAAAAAGCCCATTAAGGTGTCGTTTCTATTCCATTCGAGCGGATCAATGCGACGAGGAAGTCCATGGGCCGGATAAAAGGAGGCTGTGCAGTAAAAACTAATATCCAACCCTTTACAGCTCTATAGCTATGTTTGGCCGGCCGTGAGAAACGTAATTGCATCAAGCAAATTGGAGAATGAAGAAAGCGGTTGAAAGTATCTCGTTATTAAACCTTGGAATGTTTTCTCAGACTGAGTTTTATCTTAAGGGTGAGCACTGATGAATGTTAATGGGGAAGGTAATGAAGTTCACGCTGCTACGGTGGTGCTGAATTATTCTTTATACGTGCTGTTTCATTTAAAATGAATATTAATTTGAGAAAATCAGAAATTAGGAATTAGTAATTGAAAATTAGGAGAAATGAGAAATTATAAAATTAGAAATAAGAAATTAGAAATTAGAAAGTGGAAATTAGAAATTATAAAATTAGAAATAAGAAATTAAAAATTAGAAAGTGGAAATTAGAAATTAGAAAGTGGAAATTAGAAATTACAAAATCAGAAATTATAAATTACAAAATTATAAATTAAAAATTGAAAATTAGGAATGGGAAATTACAAAATTACAAAATTAGAAATTAGAAATCAGAAATCAGAAATAAAACATTAGAAATTAGAAATCCGAAATCAGAAATAAAAAATTAGAAATTTGCAATTTGAAGAAATTTGAAGTTTAAAATTTTTGAAACCTTCCTAGACTAATTTATTTGATTTTTTAAAACCTTATAGTTTCTTGTCGAGTTTCCATTTAAAACTTCTACTGAATTTTTGTTTGATATTGTTTCTAACACAGCAAGTTTAATTTCGAATTATAATAACGTAGTTCTGGCTATCTAGATCTCATTTGAAGTTCATAAACTTGAAACGAGATTTCCACTTTGATTCAAATTTTGTACACGATAAGAGAATACTATGTATGATAATGCACATTGCCGAAAATTTCGCAGAAAATTGGTACTTTAAGTTTTGTGTCTTGCATACATAATACCAGAGGAAATGTATATCAAGTGCATATATCGTATCATAAATTTTGAAAATTAATTCAAGCATAGCGCAATTCAAATATAATTTGCAGGTTACTTGTTTCACAACATCAATTCAATTATTTCAATCTGCAGTTGGCTTTAATTAAAGAACTTTAATATCATTTACAAAATTAATAGTGTTAAGAACTTTAATACAGTTTGGAGTTAACAAAATTTCACGAAATATCAAACTCTTTAATGAGCTTCAATTCATGGAAATTTTATCAACTTTAAATTACAACATCAGAGTTTTACAGAATATCAGAAATATGAAATTTTATTGCATAAATCACGAAAATCTAATAATGTCATATGTTCACATTTGTCATATACTTGTCATATATTCCACATTTTATTACTCAACTTTGCAGTTGAATTCTATTAGATGCAAACCCTTAATGAAATTCTCAAATGTATAATTTTTGTAATGAAAGGATTTCATGTATTAAAAAAATAATTTTTAAAGGGACAGTGTACGATTTAGAAAATTAAAATAATATGAATACAAAATTAAATTTGAAATGTGACTCTCTACATGGTTCGTTGTTTTGGGGCTCTCTCCATGGTCCGCCGTCCACGAGTTAAAAATTTATAATTAAAAATTATATTGTATTTCTTACTTTTTTGAAGAAGAGGGTCAACAACTGTATACGTTACCCCACATTTCTACCAAATTTCACAAAATTATTTAAAGTAAACTTCTGTAACCTCGCCTTGCACGAAATGAAGAATGATTTTTCGTAGGAAAAATATTTTCATTCGCTCGAATAGAAAGCAGTCTTTAATCTTGCGATAACTCGGTTTTCTAAAGATAAACGATCACGCTGCAAGGGATATATCAACCCGTCGACGATAATCGAACACTGTATGTCCTAGAAAAGGGGTGCTCCTGCGAGGGGTTCAAGTCGAACCGACACCTGAACGCGTCGACGTCGTGAAAAATGCTTCGTCCTCAAGGTTGACAGATAATTTGAAAGCTTTGTTGAAGTTTCGTGATAAATCGTTCCTGCTTCAACGAATGAAGAATCGATGACTTTAAATTATTGAAAAGTGTTGCGTTTACTTTCACCGGTTTAGAAATCAATAAATCAGGTATAATAATAATTGTTTGGATAATCGATTGCTTCCTACCTAGCTACGCTACTGTTTACTAGATTATTTACAGGAATATTTTAAAATTTCAGAATTTTAGAACATTGGAACTTTGGAATCTTGGAATTTTTGGAACAAAATTGAAAAATTAATAAAAAGGGCTAGGTCTTTCCACGGTCTATTAGAATACATGTTCAAATCATTTTTTCATCTAAACATAAAAAAATGATCCTTATTTCTAAATCACTTTGATTCGTTATATCTCCTAAATTAATGTCGACTGCCACCTAATTTTTGCGAGGAATCTCTCAGAACCCTCCACCCTACAATATATCCAAATGGCGCTCAAATCGGAGTGACCCTTAATTTTTACTGTATATTAATATAGTAAAGTTTCACGCGTCGAAGGGTAGACGCGAGGCGTCTGTCTGGCGTCGCTGAAAACAGATGTAAATTCCGACTTCTCGAGAGAAAGTTACCCTTCGGCTCTTGATTCGTCGATGCATGAGACGACGGTCGCAAACGCGTTCCTCGCGATTCCGAACGCTTCGCGTGTTCCGATAGTGTCCCGTTCCAGCACGAGTGCAGTTGCTGGAAGAAGCCGTCAGGTTGACTGGAAACAAAGGAGACGAGCGAACGGTGATTGCCGAAGCGCGACAGAAAGAGGACACAGGTAAAAGACGATGAGGAACGGAAGGACCCGAAGAGAGAAAGACAGATGGAAACGGATAGAGGGTGCATAAGGGATGCGTGATTTATCTGACGGATTACGAGGAAAGTTTTCCAATTGTTGGTGAACGACGACATCGGAAACCGATAAGTTTTCGCGTCCCCGCGAACGTGAGGAACCGGAAGCGCACCAGAGATAGCCACCAGAGACATTTGTTCGTATTTGATTTGGCCGATCCGTCGTTGCGTGCCGATTGCGCTGAAGGATAGATGGGAACGTTCAGATAGTCAATTTCTAAGGGATTCGAATATTCGGGTAGCAATATTTGAAAGGAATTAGGCAATAAATGTGGTAATGGTATAATTAGGTACGGGTGGGCCAAATTTCAAAAATTGGAGTTATTATTCTAATACTCTATGATTCTAAAATTTGGAAATTCTAGAGTTCCAAAATTTTAGAACTGTAGAACTCAAGGACTCCAGGATTCAAAAATTTCCAAATCTTGAAGTTCTAAAATTTCAGAACTCAAGAACTCTAGGCTTCCAAAATTCTCAAATCTTAAAATTCTAAAATTTCAGAACTCAAAAGCTCAAGGACTCCAGGATTCCAAAATTCTCAAATCTTAAGGTTCTAAAATTTCAGAACTCAAGAACTCTAGAATTTCAGAACTCCAGGATTCCAAAATTCTGAAAATCTTAAAATTCTAAAATTTCAGAACTCAAAAACTCTAGAATTCCAGAACTCTAGAAATACAAAAAAAAAATTCTCAAATCTTAAACTTGTAGAATTTCAGAACTCAAGAACTTTAGAATTCCAGAACTCCGGGATTCTAAAATTCTAAAATCTTAAAGTTCTAAAATTCTAAAGTTCCAAAGTTCAAATTGTCCAAAATTCTATAATTTTAAAGTTTTAAAATGTCGAAGTTCTGAAGTTCCAAAGTTTCAAAATTTTGAAATTCTAAGATATCAAAGTTCCAATGTTCTAAAATTCCTAAGTTCTAAAGTTCTAAAATTCTAAGATTCCGAAGTTTCAAAACTCCAAAATTCCAGAATTCTAAAATTCTAAAGTTCCAAAGTTCTATAATTCTGGAATTCTAAAGCTTCAGAGTTCCAAAATTCTAAAGTTCTAAAATTGCAAAAGTCTAAGATTCCAAAGTTCCAATGTTCTAAAATTCTTAAGTTCTAAAGTTCTAAAGTTCTAAAATTCTAAGATTCCGAAATTTCAAAACTCCAAAATTCCAGAGTTCTAAAATTCGAAAGTTCCAAAGTTCTATAATTCTGGAATTCTAAAGCTTCAGAGTTCCAAAATTCTAAAGTTCTAAAATTCGAAAGTTCTAAGATTTCAAAATTCTAAAAAATCTAATAATCCTAACAATTTCAAAGTATTAAACATTACTCCACGAATCGTGTTTCCGCCTTATTTACCCAACAAACAATAATTTCCTGGAAAAACTTTGGATATGCGCATGCAATTACGAGGGAAATACCGGACTGGCTGGTTGCGCGTACGTAACAGGCGAATACTGTCTTCTCCATGGAAACTTGGACGACACGAGGGTAGGACAAAATGACTCGTTTAAAGTTACGGTGAACAGTCACGTGCCTGGCGCATCTCTCGAATGTCGTTCGCGTGCCCAGACGTCGTTTACACGACGCCATAAGATTCATGGCTCGAAATTCTACGATCAAATACTATGAAGAGGGTAGAAACGCTCTCAATTAATTGATATCGAAGATGTAGCATTCAATTAACAACATTAAAGGGTTCAACTCCATAGAAACTTAAATTATTTCGTGCTTTACCTATTTTCTAATTTAGCTAATTAGAAGATTTTCGTAGCACAGTAAGCACTTGATAATTCCCTGTATTTGAAGCTTTGAAGAATCACACTTCTAAAATATGGGGAATTATCGAGCGCCAATGGCATTATATTTATTTGTATAGCACAGCTGTCCATTCATTGGCTACCTAGCATAACAGGAAATTAGAAGGAATTAGAAAAAATTAGAAAGTACCTACTCTACTTTATCCCAGGGTGTCACCAAATTTGTTGAGAAATAAATTGAAATTTTTAAAAACATGGGAACCAAACGAAAAATAGAAAACAGGCGTGGGAAGAAACCGGTGGACAAATTGGGTAGAGCAACATTGGGACAACGTGAGAAACATTACTGTACCTGGAAGTCTTATACCAAATCACAATAAAACAATAGAAGAATCGTTGTAGAATTAATATTTCTTATATAAAATATTTATAAATAAAAGTCGGGGGTCGGATCCGACCCGAGGGCAGTAGTTTGGTGACCGCTGCTTTATCCATCTGCCAACGAGGCCATCATTCATAATATTCCACGTTTATACAACCAGCTATAATGCTAAACTAAACTTGCTGGCGTTAGTCGAACGAAGGGATGCTAACGGACTGAGGATTAACCCTGTAAGCTAAAGGGTGGGCGCGAGTTCGTTGACTGGTTCAACCGGAAAACCGTTCGAACCCTTCGATGGCCTAGTTTTGGAAGTCTTTCGATTGGAATGTTGAAGCTGTTTTGATGGATCGATCTCACGATGCTAAGTTATTGCAGATTTAAAGGTGCAATGCTGGTAGAGGTGCATGGGGTGAGATGGTGAATATTATTTCTTGCTTCTCTTATTAACACATTGACTGCCATGGGTGACGAAATTGGGTGAAATTTCAATAGGAATTCATCACTTATATTATTAGGAATTTTTTGATTTACTTAATTGGAAATACTAGTATTAGATACTTGAAATTATGGATAAAAATATAATATTTATGATTAGAGGAAAGAAGTTGCTTAAAATATCGAAATCGGAGGAGTAGCTTCTCTACAAGTACACCCTTAATAGCGAGGCAGTCGAAGTGTTAATACATGCCAGTTTTTATTGTTATATTATTTCTGCTAAAGTTCGGCATGATAGAGTATAGACCATCCAACGAGACGAGATAATAAATGTGTATAAACTCACGTGCTCGAAGCAAACCTCGACCGAAGCGTTTGAAGAACTGGAAACAACTGTGCTTCGACCCTGCTCGAGCGCGTGAATTTGTAAACATATACTGACTTTTCTCGTTCGACGAATGGAGTTTAATTACAACAATGGAAAGTTCACAAGTGTAGCTTGTAAAATTTTTTCAGCATATATTAATAAACAGAAAATGTATGCATATATTAATAAAATCGAAATTACGTAAATGTAGATATTTTTCCATCATATGTTAATAAATAGGAAATGCATGCATATATTAATAAAATCGAAATTTCATAAATATAGCTTGTAATATTTTTCCATCATATGTTAATAAAAAGAAATTTTAATAAAAGTGCGTATTGCATGGGAAGTAAATTTTGGCATTTATACAAATGCAGAATTGAATATCACATAGTAATTTAAGATAGTTTTAATATTTAATTATTATCTGCATAATTTATATGAGGCAAGATGGCAGGAGTAAGGTGGTGAATTTGCCATTTTTCTGGGATAATTGTTTTATCTTACAATTAATGTATTTCAGAGTTACCTGAGTTATTTTTTCAACCCTTGGATGGCGGACCATGGAGAGAGCCACAATTCTAATTTAATATTTCATATTATTTTTATTTTCTAAATACACTACCATTTAAAAATTATTTTTTTAGCACCTCTTTTGTTTAAAAATTCTACATTTTATAGTTATCCATCTTACTCTATCCTTTCTTTTTTTTTAACTATCGATGCAATTAAATAATCTTATCAATTAGAAATCTTAAATTAAGTTCCCATTCTCTTTTTTTTAATGCAACTTTATTTAACTTAATCACTGAAAAATCGTAAGCCACAGAGGATAGATGCGAAATCTTCCCTTCGTTTCGAAAGCACAAGTTTGAACCTTCTGAAAAATTCAAGCGAACTCGACGGAATTTGAATGTCATCCAAGAAACTGTCTAAAAAAGTGCTGGAGGAAAAGAAGGGCGCAAAATAATCAGCTGCCTGTTTACGTTGAACCAGGGTCGCGGAGGGATTAGATTTACTCGCGTGAAAGAAACGAGCCGCGAAAAAGTTCTCGTTCACGTTCGTGAAGTTTTTAAAATTCATGTCGGCAACTCGTGGAACCCGGTGAGCACCGGTGGGAAAAAGTTTTTCTTAACCTCGAAAACGTTTGACGAAGAGGTAGCCCTCTTCCTCGTCAAGAAGAGGCAGCTTCGTGAAACTAATGAAAGTAGAGGAGAATTAATATTACACGCCAAGCTTTTGGGGTGAGAACGGGGTGAAATAAACGCAAAGACGAGATATTGCTGCCAGAGATTGTATATTCTCTGCGGTTCTTACAAATGGCCTAAGAATTCATATTTCAAGTTGCACTGGTTATTATTATCTTCTTGCGTTATAATTTTAATTAATTTTTATACCTATTCGCGATAAATTGAAAAAAAATGTGGAGTTAATAAAAATAATTTTAATTACAAAATTTAGTACTTATAAAATTAGAAGAAAACATGGTTCTAATTAGTCCTTAATAATATCGCAATTAATTTTATTAATTATAAAGTAGAAAATTAATTTTTCATTTCACGTTGAAATTCTAATTAATTTGTACACCAATTTGCGATAAATTGTAAATAAAAATGTGCAGTTAATGAAAGAAATTTTAATTAAGAAATTTACACTTATTAATGAACCATGTTTTCTTCTAATTTGATATCTAGTTAGTCTTTATTAATACTGCAATTAGTTTTATTAAATACGAAGTAGAAAATTAATATTTAATTTCACATTGAAATTTCAATTAATTGGTACACCTAATTGCGATAAATTGTAAATAAAAATGTGGAGTTAATAAAAGAAATATTAATTATGAAATTCAACACTCATTAATGAACCATATTATCTTCTAATTTTATATCTAATTAGTCCTTATTAATATTTCAATCAGTTTTGTTAAATGCAGAGTAGAAAATTAATTTTTCCAGATACAAGGGTGAGATTGTTAAAATACCAGTTTCACAGTTATTTCGTTAAACAAAATTTATAGGAACAAGGTGGTTACATTTATTAACGATAATTACGGGACTGGTAAATTACCCTCATTTTTACCAACACGTTTTCGCACTACCGCGTTCTCCTTAACCCTTTGCAACCCCAAACAACTTTTCCTAACAATTTATGAGCATACATCCTTTTTACTGCCTGATTTCCTGCATAAAAACACGACTTTAAGAGCCCCTTTTCTCCTTCATGGCACTAAAACATCTACGTTATACCCACATCTAATTTTTGTTCTTCCAGAAAATGAAGAATAAAATGAAAAGTGAAAATCTCACACATTTAGAAGAGATAAAAAATAAATAATAATAATCTATTAATATTTAAACTTCATAATATATCATCTCTTTTTTATGTATGACTCCCATGAATCGACGTCATAAAATTTCGAATTCCAGGTGTCAGATGAAGGAGAAAAGGCAAGTAGGGAGCCAGACACATTTCCTCGTTACTTTTTCCAAAACTTTTCCAACAGTTCCGCGAAACTTCCCACCCCCATCGCAACGTTCCACCGGCACGTAATAATATTTCATTTGAGATATCGGCCTCCTTCTTCTCCTTGTTCTCTTCACGTTTTCGCAAACGCCTAGGAAGTGAAAAATCACGGACGATAATAAATTCTGCGAAGAGGTCGGAGGATCGTTTCCGGCGGCGATAGGGATGCTAACCGCATACCGGGGGGGGTGAGAATCGGAAAGTGAATCGGTTCATCGCCGTTTCTTTGAACACCTAAATTGCTTATCATTTATGGATCGTTCTTGACGGCATAATTTCGAAGTTAGTCAGGTTTCTGATAAAAATATTATTTATGGGGGTAGGAAATTGTTTTCATTAGTAAAGTAGTGAAAAATATTTAGCAAATAATGTAAGAACATTCCAGATGTAAATAAATAAAATTTCAAGTACGAAGGAATTCGCACCCCATCTTTTCCCTTTAATTCATGTGACTCTTAAAAAGAGCAGCGAGAGGGTAACGCGAACGAAACTTACCCTCTGGTGACATAAAAGAAAGAGAGCTTAATGGTCTTTGTTAAATAATTTTCTTCGTTTTAATTTAAATAGAAAATAATTGGAAGAATAATTTCTAAAGGGACAGGGTTAGGAAATGAAAATAATATGAAATACAAAATTCAATTAAAATTGAGGCTTTCTCCATGGTCCGCCATCCAAGGGTTAAACAACACATTATGTTATATGTTTTATTTTTTTAGAAAAAGGGTCAATCATTGCAGTGTTTAAATTTTTACCAATTTTTAGAAAGTTATTTAAAGTAAAATTTTGTAATATTGCAAAATTGTAAATCTTGCGTTGCAATAAATAATGAAACATTTTTCAAATATTTCAAAATAATAATGCAACAAAATTCCGCATCTGAAATTTCGGACAAAATTCAAAGTACGAAGCAATTCGCACCCCATCTTTTCCCTTTAAATCACGTGACTCAAAAAAAGAGCAGCTAGAAACTCACCCTCTGGTAACACAAAAGAAAGAGAAAAAAAGTGACGGAGAGCGAAAAGGTTGGGAAAAAAAAGAAAAAAGAAAAGAAGAAAATCTGCGACAAACGGAAGCTGACAGTATCACGAACACCAAGCGGAACCCTTGTAAGAGTAATTAAAGGACGAGAAAGAAAGATTTAATTCCCAAAAGGACGCGACCTTCCCTTTCGCCTAACTGAGTTTTAACGAAGGGAGACCTCCCTTCGAATGGGTAGAACTCCTACGGGGTCGTAATACGTCACATAAGGCTCATCCCTTAACAGAAGTCTAATGGCTCACAAAGGAGCAAAGGGCTGATTACATAAAAAAAGAGAAGAGGCTGTATCTGAACCAGTAAGTAAAGGAATAATAAAAATATTGCCATAAATCTGTCAGTTCATTTTTTTTGTGCTTCTTAGCTTTTTGATTCTCCTCTCTGAAATATTACTTAATTAATTTTGCCAAAATATCTTTTAATTACTTTAGTCAAATTAGGTGTTCAAATTAATTCAATTCTTTCAGTATCACGCTTTCTTAATTACTATTTTAAATTTGAATATTTTCCCACGCTTCTGATTATTTGAGTGATACAAAAATTAAATAATAAAAATGATTATTTAAGTAATTGAAATTACTTACTAAAGGAATATAATTAATTTCTACACCTAATACATTAGAGTTAGAGCTTAGATTACACAGAAATTGAATCAGAGATCCAATTAAGTTATTTCCTAGAGAATTTTATTTTTAAATAAATTTTTTTTCAATCTCACCATTGATCATTATTCTCAAAAGCAACAAAGCTGCTTGAATGTTCTCCTTTTTAGTATTCGACATAATGCAATTCTATCGTTTAATATTATTCTTGTACGTCTAAAAGCGGAGATGATATTCAATGCCCTCTTTCATCTGCTTCAACCTATATTCGCGAAGGGTGCACATAGATTCTTATCTATTACGTGCAACGGCCTTAGATCCGCTTAGAAGACTCTTTGTCGTCGGGAACGTAAGGTCTGACGGAAAGAAGGAACCATTTCCAAGAGTTTCGGAAGCATCCAAGATCTCGACCAAGGACTCTCGTCCACCCCCTTTAATCTCTCCTCTCTTTTATGGTGTATCGACTGCTACCCTTAGAGAATGTTCTATGCTGCTTAAATTTTGAAATACACTAGTGTGATTGGTCAAATTTTCAAAAAAATATTATAAGGTAACTTAGTGTAATATGTTCTTTTTTAATAATTTCTTATTTAATTCAGAGATGATGATAATTAAGTGTGATTAATTAAATTTCTAAAAAAAATATTACTCGGTGTAATATGCCACCTTGGGTAATATACTATTTCTCAATAATTTATTTCAACGTCGAGCCAATAAATTATTTAATTCAGAAATTACAATAATTACATGTGATTAATTAAATTTCTAAAAAAAATATTACAAGGTATCTTGGTGTAATATGCCATCTTGGGTAATATACTATTTTTCAATAATTTATTTCAACGTCGAGCCAATAAATTATTTAATTCAGAAATTACGATAATTACGTGTAATTAATTAAATTTCTAAAAACATATTATAAGATAACTCGGTGTAATATGCCACCATGGATAATATGTCCTGTTTCAATAATTTGTTATTTAATTCAGAGATGACGATAATTTCGTGTTTATTTTGTTTAGTTTAATGCCTACATTACAATAAATATTTACTTTTATTTCCATTTATTTTCAACTGATCCACATAAACTATAAAACTATCATCTTAATATAATTCTATGCTCTAATTAGAATACAGATTATTGACTTCTGCAAATAGTCACGTAGCTAATTAATAAATCATAATAAACTACACTAATAAATCCGCTAAATCTTATTAGAATTTCATTTATAGAATGAAAGAAGAAAAATGAAAAATGACAAAATACAAGTTGACCCAAAGGAATATTTCGTATTTCTTTTACTACAAATTTTATTAAAATAAATAAGAAAAATAAAAAATGACTTTTATCTCAGCCTATATTTCCCATGGAAATATTATACGACCCCTATGCAATATGAAACAATATAAAACCAGTTATTCTCCTCGAAAAAAATCTCTGTTCTATAAATTTTCAAAAGATATAGAACATCCCGGCGAGAATTTATAAGGAAAGAGAAACGGTCGCCGTCACCATAACGAATAATGATCACCATCGATTCTAACCGGTGTGTCGTGAACGTCGGGGAAGGAAATATTCGTACAATATCAGTGAGTGGAGGCAACGAAACGTCCCGTATGAAACAGAAATGAAAATTCTTTTCCCCTACGTCTCTCTTACCCAGCGTCATCCGCGCGAATAAGATCGTCGAGTTATGGACCGAGGAATTTTAGATACTCAGGAATTGCTAGCTCGCGGGGAATTCGTAGGAAAACGGAAAGCAAGTCGAGTGTTACATGCAATATTTACGGCATCGGGAGAGCCAATAAAAGAGGCTTCCTGTTTCCGATCGAAATAAAAGCATCAATGTCGCTTCAACGTCGAATACAAAATAATAGATCGTTCAATTATATATGTATCTCGAAGTTATTCTCAACGGGATCGTTTTTAAATCGACGATGTCCCGACAGGATCCGCGGCGAATAGGACTGATGTTTATTTCATCGGATCCAGGATCGTGCAAGTTGAGAAGTTTCGTAAGTTTCGCGAACTCAAACAGCCCCTTGTTCGACTCGAGTGTTCAATCGATCTCTGTCGACGCTGTGTCGAGGCTCAGAAACGAGTGCCTTCGAGCAGACAGCTCGAGCGACGTTGAAAATGCAGTCGGTTGTTCGAACGGCGAAAAATAAAGCATTATTTTAAGAAAATTTTTATTTCAATTCTAACTCGTGATTTGGAAGGTACTGAAAATACCTCGGTCTGACATTTGGAGGAGTTTAGAAATACAGCATTATTTTAAGAAATTTTTTATTTCAATTCTAACTGGTAATTTGGGAGATAGAGAAAACTACTCTTATTTGAAATTTGGAGGAGTTTAGAAATACAGCATTATTTTAAGAAATTTTTAATTTCAATTCTAACTGGTAATTTGGGAGGTATTGAACACTATCTCTATATGAAATTTGGAGGAGTTGAAATATACAGTATTATTTTGAGAAATTTTTTATTTTAATTCCAACAGGTATTTTGGAAGGTACTGAAAACTACTCTTATTTGAAATTTGGAGGAGATGAAATATACAGCATTATTTTAAGAAATTTTTCATTTCAATTCCAACAGGTATTTTGGAAGGTACTGAAAACTACTCTTATTTGAAATTTGGAGGAGTTTAGAAATACAGCATTATTTTAAGAAATTTTTTTAATTTCAATTCTAACTGGTAATTTTGAAGGTATTGAAAACTACCCTTATCTGAAATTTGAAAAGGTTGAAAAGGTGAAACTCAACTGGTGAAAAGGTATAACAACTACCCCTATCAGAAACTTTTTAAAGTAACTTTAATTTAAGATCACTTAATTGTAAAACAACCTGAAAATAATTGAAACCTTTGTGAAAACTTTCACGATTCCTGAGTTAGAATAAGAAATAGCGAGAAGGCAAAGTACCTAGGTCGTTACGTCAGCAAAAATTTCCCGTTGATCCCAGCGGATGTCCCGCAATCACAGCAATTTCCCGATTGAAGAGGTCGATCGATAACAGAGTCGAAGAGAGAGTAGAAAAAAAAAAAGAAACTAGCGTCGAAGAACACCTGACTCCAAGGCAATTTCATCGATCCCAGCTCGGCTTTGAGGATCGTTCGATCCCTCTGGGATAAATCGCGAGGCTCGTTGACCACGCCTGCTCGAGCTAAATCGATCTACCTCGAACGATGTAATGCCAGGTAATCACGATGGCCGTAATGACTGTGATAACGAGCCACTTCCCGTCCGAAAAGGTGCTCGTCCCCTTGGTAATTGATCGTTCGCGGTGAAAAGACGCGGTCAGAAATCTTATCGTGACTTTGAAACTGCTTAGAAATTGATTAAGAGACACTTCCATGATTCGTGCGGGTCCTTTCTGTTTATGGTGTTGAAATTTCTTTTTGTAAACACGTTTTGTTTAGAAGAAAATTCAATATCAGAGTAGAAGATTTCTATTATTATTCCCAATATTTGAAATTTACTAATTTTGGATACATTTCAAAACTACCCTTTGGAATTTTTTAAAAATTTCAATGCCAATGCACTGGATTTAAATTTTATCGATTTTTCTATATTTCATATTGTGGAGTTAATTACTTTGGTAAATAGGCTGTTTAATGAATGATTAGAAAATGCTAATGCAGATTCTTTTTGGAAGAAAATTTAACATAAGAGTAAGAGGTTTCCATTATTCTCCTCAATATTTGAAATTTACTACTCTTGGATGAATTTCAAAACTACCCTTTCGAATTTTTTTAAAATTTCAATGCCAATGTATTGAATTTAAATATTATAAATTTTTCTATATATTTATTTTGTGCAGTTAATCAATTTGGCAAATAGATTGCTTAATTGATAATTAGAAGATTCAATATGAAAGTAGGAGGTTTCTATTACTCTCCTCAGTATTTGAAATTTACTATTCTTGGATGAATTTCAAAATTTTATAAAAATTCCAATGCCAAAGTATTGGATTGATATTTTATCAATTTCTCTATTTTTTATTTTATGTAGCTAATCGATTTACCAAATAAGCTGTTTAATTTTTGATTAGAAAATTCTTGATTGAAGAGTACTGAAATGTGTATCAACCAAGGCAGGTAGCATATAAAAACGTTCATCTTCATTTTTCTTGGCCGAAGGGCAGCGCGAGACACGAACGAATGGACAAGTAAAAATTTACAGCGGTGCACGGACGTGTCTCGGTCGATCGTGAAAGAACAATTGAGTCACGCGTCGAAGGATCCGAAGCGGAAAAGAAAGAGGAGACGACGATTGCCTTCTGGAGGCGTTCGAACGGGCGCCAAGGAAAGGAAAGGAAGGGGTTGCTTTTCAAAAGGACGTTCGTACGTGACGTCGGTGAACGATTCGCAATATTCCCTGTCCGTTTCGCCTTTCGATCTCTGCTACCCCCTTCATCTGCCTTATTTACCTCCCCTCTATCCATCGATCTAATTAACTACCCCTTTTTACCTATCTTCCCATCCTCTACTCGTCACATAGAAATTTCCTTTTATATCATCTATCTGATTTCTTTTAACTGGAAATATCCACCACTTTCCGATCATTCTCCTGGAAGGAATTATTTTCATTCCAGAGAAAGTATTTTAAATAGGTTCTCTAATGAATGCTTGTTATGAACAGCAAATAGCTTCAAAGGATTCTTTGAAAGAAGGAAGAATGAAGAATTTTATTAGTGAATTTATTCAATTGGAAGAGGAAATAAATTTTATTGAATAATTTGGATTCTTTAATTAATAAGTTTCGTAATTAATTTTAAAGTTAATACTGAAATGGTACCAGTGGTTTTATTAATTTTGGCATGGCGGACCAGGAAGAGACCCCCTAGAGCGAGGACCTTGGAAAGAGTCCTAATTTTATTTTTAAATTTTACATTGTTCCTTTAAAAATTACTGTTCAAGAATTAACTAAATTAAAATTATTTTGAAAAGTATTAAATAAAAAGATAGTTTTCAAACTTGAATACTTGAATTAAATTCTCTGCTCTTTATTATAGACATGCAGAATAAAATGAAAACGAATGCCTCTATAAAACCTTCATTTATCTTCTTTTTAAAACAAGATTATCTTTCCCTTGCTCAGACTTCGTCATTATTATCACCGTTCATTTACCACTGTTCCAACTTCCTATCCATATCCGACCATTTTTATACTTTTCCCTCCATTTCCGTCGTGATTCTCATATTTCTGTTTCCGTCTGCGTACCTGCCTCCCTCCCCATTTCTCCATCTGTCCAACAATTTATCTCCTTTCACCCACCCACCCCTTTATTCTCGTACGTGTGTCGAATAGACACGTGTTCCTGATTCAGGCGCCGACTGATTGATCGACGCTGGAAACCGGTGCTTAAGGATTCAATCCAACCAAGATACATGCGCGAGTTGCCTTAATCTTGAAAAGAACGGATGTTGGATGGAATCTTCAACGAAACGGGTCTTTTGTTAGTTTTAATTGTTTCTTTTGTGGGATTTGTAAAGAGCATTTCGTTGTTTCTTCCTGCAAACACCCTGTTTACCTTTCTATTTACCCCTATTTTTTGGGAAATGAAATGAAATAGAGGGTGAGATTTTCTGTTTTAGGTCTTGGAAAATATTTTATTGTTTTTCATAAATTTTAAGACAATTGTGATAGTTTTCTTGATTATAATAAGAATTATTATTTATTTTACTTATGATATTTTCTATTTTTTTTTCTTTGACTATTAAATTATTCCTTTAGCTACATTGAATCTGTGATTTTATTAATTGCCTTTATTATTTTGATAACTTAATTATTATATTTATATTTTAAAAACTGTAAAAACATGAAATGCAAAGTTGATAAAGTTTCAATGAAAAAATCCAAGAAATTATTATTTTAAGAAACCTTTTGATAATTTTTACAATTATGTGTTTTCTTATTTATAATAAGAATTACATTATTTATTGTATTTTGCTACCTAGAATGTTTTATAATAAACCTCGAAACAATTCTATTTACTTCCATACCTTCTTTTATAGAAATAAGACTATTTCTGAAACCGCCTGTAAACGTGGTGGCATTGAACGAGCTCGATTCGAATGGAGGGTGAAAAAGAGAAAACCCTAACTAGAGATATCGCATTGAAATATCAATACCGTGTATTGACAAGCCGGAACACTTTTACCAACCGCTATCGATAAGTTAATCGAGTCGAACAAACATGGAGAAAGGCATTTAATGGTTTTATCTGGTCAGGTAGGTATTGAATGCGTCGGTTTTTCAACCAGAGAAAGGTCGATCTGTCTTCCCGTCCACCCCTATCTCTATTCATACACGATATTACAAGTGGACTTGCTGGTTTTTATTATACACGATATTTCATAATAAGCAGCTCATTATTATTCTATCATAGTTTATTATAGAAGGTAATTTGCAAAATGTAATCCTCTATAATATTGCTATTATTGCTACATTATTATTCAATTCAAATTGAATTCAGAGCAAATAGAAATTATATTTTAACACGTTGAAATAATTGAAAGAAAACAATAGAAAAATAAAATATTATTTTATACAATGTTGCTATTTTACAAATAATGTAAAATAGCAAATAGAAGACTAGAAATTTGAAATTAAAAAATTAACTATTCCTATTTTTAATAATTAGAACTTCCATATGTCTCGCACAAATGCCAATCAACGTGTTAATAATGAACTTGGGGTTAATGAAAACATGATTCGAATCTATGAAGTTCGAACTTAACCTTGACCCAGTTAGAATAAAATTTGAATCTTAGATGTAAGATCCATTTAGAGTTAACTAGAAGCAAATTTAAGCAAAACTGGAACTTAATAGATACCTAACCATGGCCTAGTTTCCATTATGGGCTTAGTTCTAAGCCTGATAATGATTTAGGGTGAATTCAAACCTAACCGAAGTTCAACTCAGAATTAGAAGTACCATTAATTATCAAAATTTTGCTAAATAAAATTGTTAAATAAAAATTCAATGAATAATTGAGAAAATTTATACATTTCAATTCATACAATCTAATATAAACGTAACCTTCTCCCTAAATTGGAGGGTAGCAAAATGTGACATCAAATAAATTACTTAAATAGCATTCCATGGCTATAAAAAGGACACGAAACGTCCACTAAAGGGAATCTAATCTGTTGGAATAGACATTTGTAGTAAATAATGGGAAAAAAGGGTGGCGTAAAACACGCGCCACTGGGAAACTTGAGGGAAATTCTATTAGGCTAAATTACTATAAATCATTCGACAATGGTAATTCAAATTTCAATTTCGCTGTTCATCGAAATGCTTCGTTTTAAATTGTTTAATAAACGCAGAGCTGGGTATGCGATATTTTGGAAAAATTTTCAACCATGGGTAGCCAGATTCAAACAGTATCGAACCGAACAACACACAGTGGGAAATTAACAGAAGGCAATAAAGCGACCTCCGTTCCGGCCAATCTACCGTCAGCTAGATTCAAATCCGCCTCCGGCATTCCGGTCGATGATTAAATTTCACCTACACCAGGCTCTGGAATATTAGTCTCGTCGGCATTGACCGTTGTTCCTCCTGAGAGCCATCATCGGCACGATGGTGCACGTCGCGATCGTAAATTCCCCGGCGTTCGTCCATGGGACCACATGGGCAAAGGGACGGAAACCAAGGAATCGAGGATAGGTCTACGTTGTGACGAGCGAAAAGTGCTGGTTAAGGGAGAAGCGACAGGGGATATATTGATCCGAGCATCGTTGCAGGGTCCTTTTGACCCGGGATGCAAAATGTTGAAAATTGAATTGCAAAGAAAATAGATATTTACTCTTATATAATGACCGAACCTTTTACTAAAAAAATTAGAAATTATAATATGAATTATAATTCTATTTAAAAGAAATATTCGGGCTACGAAAGATAATTGTTTTCCAAGTTTTAAACAAAAGAGTTTGGAAGAATAATTTTCAAAGGGATAGTAATGATATGAACAGTAGAATTATTAGGTGTACAAATTAATTCGGCTTTAATATTACACTTGCTTAATTACTATTTTAAATTCGAATATTTTCTCACGCTTTTGTGAATTTGAAAAATGGTACGAGAATATGATATCGATAACGAAAAATTCTATAACTACTTAAAAATAAGCCATTAATTAACTTGTACACCTAATAATTAGAATTGAGGCTCTCTCCATGGTCCGCCGTCAAAAAACGCATTATCTGTATTATATTTCTTATCTTTTTAAGGAAAAGGGTCAATAACTGTATAAGCTAGTCTATTATATTAGTGAAAATGATCCTTTATTCCTCTGCAAATGTTCGAAATGTTCGAAGAGGATCATTTCGTAATTAGTTAGCGGAAGAGATTGATTACATAATAGTTCCTGAAGACTACTGTTTCTGGATACCACATTAGGTAATAATTGATCGATCGAGGCAAGTCTTCCGATAGGGAAAGGAAATTGTACCGTTCGATAGTAAAAGAGTGGTTGTCGAAGGTTACTGTTCATTATTATAGTGATGTATTGCTTTAGGTATCGTTTTCGACGTCTCAGAGTGGATAACGCTGTCGAAGTGATGAGTAATGATAGATTAGGGAGAAGATTAATAAAAAGATTGATATTGATGATAGTAGAAATAATTGAAAATTAATATATAAATCAAATTAGAAGGAAATGGAATTCTAGACAGAAGCTTCAAATCCAATCAAGAACAAGGCATTAAAAAAATAAATATAAGAGAAAATAAAAACTAATATATAAATCAAACTAAAAGAAAATGGAATTCTAGACAGAAGCTTCAAATCCAATCAAGAACCAGGCATTAAAAAGGGAAATATCAAAAGAAATAAAGATTAATATATAAATTAAATTGGAAGAAAATGGAATTCTAGACAGAAGTTTCAAATCAAATCAAGAACCAGGCATTAAAAAGGGAAATATCAAAGGAAATAAAAATTAATATATAAATCAAACTAAAAGAAAATGGAATTCTAGACAGAAGCTTCAAATCCAATCAAGAACAAGGCATTAAAAAGGGAAATATCAAAAGAAATAAAGATTAATATATAAATTAAATTGGAAGAAAATGGAATTCTAGACAGAACCTTCAAATCCAATCAAGAACAAGTCATTAAAAAAAATATAAAAGGAAATGAAAATTAATATATAAATCAAATTAGAAGAAAATGGAATTCTAGACAGAAGCTTCAAATCCAATCAAGAACCAGGCATTAAAAAGGGAAATATCAAAAGAAATAAAGATTAATATATAAATTAAATTGGAAGAAAATGGAATTCTAGACAGAACCTTCAAATGTAATCACGAACAAGACCCTAAAAAAAAAGAAATATAAAAGGTAATAAAGATGGGAGGAAAAAGTATCAGAAAAATCTCGAGACTATAAACCTGAGAACGAAACAAAGGAAGGAATAGAACCGATAGAATAGTGGGAGGTAAAAGAAGGACACGTACTCGTGTCTGCATATATCCTAAGGGAGGATTCCCTTTATGGGGTACGCTGCATCCCATGCACGGTATCTCAACGGGGGACCAAGGCGTGCAGCATGACGTAGCCCGCCATTATATGAATCCCTGAAATTATGGGAAGCCATGTACGTATGGGATAAAGTTTTCTCTTCTATGTGTATGTACAAGACCCTACATGTCCTTGTTCCATGGAACGATTCGTTTCCAAAATTATGCCTCGCGCATGCCGTGAAGTTAAATGAAAATTGTATCTTTGTTCGAAACGGTGATCAGGTGCAGCTGCTTGAATATCGATACTTCCGGTTTTAAGGTAATGGATAACTACTTACAGCTCAGCCAACGAGACGAGACAGTAAATGCGTAGAAATTCACGTGCTCGAAACAGGACCGACAAACAGTACACAGACCTCGACTGAAGCGGTTGAAGAACTGGAAACAACTGAGCTTCGACCCTGCACGAGCGAGTGAATTTGTAAACATACACTAACTCGTCCCGTTGGACGGATTATAGAGTTTAATTACAACAATGGAAAATTAGAACGAAATAAAAATTTCCCAAGTGTAGTTTGTAATATTTTTTCATCATATATTAATTTAAAAAAAATGTATGAATATATTAATAAAATCGAAATTTCATAAATGTAGCTTGTAATATTTTTCCATCATATATTAATAAATAGAAAATCTATGCATATATTAATAAAATAGATATTTCATAAATATAGCTTGCCATCATACATTAATAAAAAAAAAATGTATGCATATATTAATAAAATCGAAATTTTACAAGTGTAGCTTGCAATATTTTTCCATCATATATTAATGAATAGTATGCATATATTAATAAAATCGAAATTATACAAGTGCAGCTTGCAATATTTTTCCATCATATATTAATGAATAATATGCATATATTAATAAAATCGAAATTTTACAAGTGTAACTTGCAATATTTTTCCATCATATATTAATTTAAAAAAAATGTATGAATATATTAATAAAATCGAAATTTCATAAATGTAGCTTGTAATATTTTTCCATCATATATTAATAAATAGAAAATCCATGCATATATTAATAAAAGAGAAATTTCATAAATATAGCTTGCCATCATACATTAATAAAAAAAGAATATATGCATATATTAATAAAATCGAAATTTTATAAATGTAGATTGTAATATTTTTCCATCATATATTAGTAAATAGAAATTTTAATAAAAGTAAGTATTGCATGGGAAGTAAATTTTGGCATTTACTTCTAAAGTAAATAGAGTGCAGAATTGAATATCACATAGCAATTTAGAATGGTTTTAATATTTAATTGTTATTTGTATAATCTATATGAGGTAAGATGGCAGGAGTAAGGTGGTGAATTTGCCATTTTTCTAGGATAATTGTTTTATCTTACAATTAATGTATTTCAGAGTTACCCGAATTATCTTTTCAACCCTTGGATGGCGGACCATGGAGAGAGCCACAATTCTAATTTAATATTTCATATTATTTTTATTTTCTAAATACACTACCGTTTACAAATTATTTTTTTAGTACCTCTTTTGTTTGAATTTGCCATTTTTCTAGGATAATTATTTTACCCTAGCCTACTCTTCTTTCGACATGTATTCCTACAATATTTCTAACTAATCTATGATATTACACTAGAAAGAAGACCATCTGAAATCTAAAATCAACGGTGGGATTTGCGTGCCTGCTGAACCACATTTCCCAGAACACTATCAACAGTTCCGCGGCGAGTACATCATCCCCTTGGAGCGCGAACTCCCTCGGGAGTCTTATCCCAACTTGGCTCCATAAAAGGGCGATCCAACGCGAGAATCCACCCTCTGCGCCGACCTATATATACGTAACATCGCGCAGTCCTGTATCCAGATAAGAATTGCCGGAACGAATTCCCAGGATCGCGGCCGGTGTATCGACGGGATCAATTCGATGCTTTTAGTCGCCACGGGACCCGTAAATTCTCGCCAATTTGCACCGGCCTAGGGGGTGCTTTTTGTCCGTGGGAAGGCATGGTTAATAAGGGTGGAAAGTAGGGGATGTTTGTGAACGAACCGTTGTGAATGAAATTGGATCAAGTGCTTTGAATATGATGCTTCTTCCTCCATTTCATTTAGTTCAAAAAATGCAAAATATGATTCACATAAAAAAGTTGAAAAATTACCCTTCACTGTTTTCTTTCACGATTTCAACAAATTGTAATTTTTTAAAACGACAAAAGCACATTTTGTATAACTTCACAAAAAACCTAAAGTCATTTGGTCCAATTTTAAATGAGGTATTCTGTTTTAAAGAGGGTTTCCAAATTTTTTGATGGTACATACAAAAAAAAATGTACTGATCGAATTCCTCCTCCTTTTTCAAAGTTGGTTAAAACTAAAGCAGTTAGCCCTATAAAACCTACATGTAGGAAATAAAAGACGTATTCCAGAATATTCTGGATTCCACTACTGATGGCAGGGGGTCGCAGGGGGTCAGCGACGACGACGTATGGGGAATAGACGTGCCCTGCGACGAGTCTGCAACGAATCCGCGACGAATCCGTTTTATTCATAGTTTACGTAGTTTTACAGTTTATAATTAGTTTAGGCACCTAGAATTAATAAAACCTATATATATAATTTTTTGTCCAGCATAGGAAATATTATCAGAAACCACCGTCAAATCAAGGCACCCAAATTATCGGAATCTAACCAAGATAATAAATATAAAAGGTGAACTTAATAATACAATCGTATATCAGTCATACAGTGATCGTCTAATTAAACAATTAATTAAAGAGCAGCTGAAAGTGAGCTCGTAGCTCAGATATTTATAAAAGACCCTATCATAGAATCAAACGATTTCATTCGAAGCATCGGTTTCTTGAAAATACGAGCAAGATAAGAGGAATAGAATTGTCGAGGAACAAGAGTGGAACGCAAGTTCCGTGTCGCAGTACGTGTACACGAAAGTCGTATCGTGCATTTCAAAGCGTCACCAGCCCTGTCCAAGGTGTAGAGAGACTCGGTTAGAGGAGATACTCGTAGTTACCTACTAATGAGCGAGCCAATCCCTTTACGTGATACGCATTCCAGGACGGACCTGAAAGAGGGACCTCGGTTCATCGCAAAAAGTCACGACACCGGGTGCCTCCAACCTACCGGTTCCCTGTCCCGCGTCGCGTCGTTGCAATTAAGCGTACTTTGTTTCCGAATACAATTTGTTGTTATACCAGCTCGTTTGTTCCCTGGTCCGCCAGTTTTTTCCCGCTGTTTACTCAACTTACCCCCTACGCTTTTGTTCCCACTTTCGCGATACATTCGTTTGCTCGCTCGCTCGTTGTCTCGCTATTGATCCGGCTTGAGCCTGTACACGCGACAACCAGGCGCACGCGATGCGATCCCATGCGTTCGTTAGACGCTGTCGAGCGCGGATTCTGGCGCGAGGAAAGTCGGAAGAATGGATTTTTCTTTCATTTTTCTGGAGAAATGAATATCTCCGAAATTTGACTACGAAGGAGGCGGGTGTTAGAACGAGCTTCCAGGGTTCTGCCTGTGTCAGAAAAAAAATGACGACCTGAATTTTCGGATACCGCACACCCCTGGCGGTCTCACGCTTCTATTAATTATCCTTATGAAATAGGAGCGTAGAAATTTTAATTAAACATTTTTTGTTTTGCAATGTGTTAGGGTGGGAGACCAACGTCCTCCCTGTAACTGTTTCTGTGAGCATAGAAATTTTAATTAAACATTAAATTATTTTTATATTTTAACTCTCGGGCGGACCACGGAGAGAGCCCTGAAACGACGGACCATGGAGAAAGCCACAATTTTAATTTCATTTTGTGCTACATATTTTGTGCTACTAAAATTCTTTTGTTTAAAAAATAAAATGTAAATGTAATGATATGAAGTATTAAATTAAAATTTTTAAACAAAAGAATTTCAGGTATTAGTAGAATAATTTTGATATTAATGGGTCACGATTGACCCATGCTCCGTTGTTCAAAGGTTAATACTAAAAAATGTCTTATTTTCAAGTACGCAAAGGATATAATAATAGGAATTTATTTCATCTGAATATTTAAAAAGCAACCTAGTATCTAAATGAGCATTTTTCTCGCGACCCTAGGCGAGCTTGTTGCCGCATTTCAAGCCAAGATGCGAAAATAATTAGGAATAATTGCGTCTCGAGGGTGAAGGGTGGAACCTTTCACGTGCAACTGCACCCCTTAAGTGAAATAAATGTTCATAGACGGTTAGAACCGGTACGTTCGTCGCTTTTTAACCAGCCCCGGTCGGGCTGCTGGTTTGCCCATTCAGCGGTAACTTTAATGCGACCTGCGAATTAAATATTACATCGGGGACGAGTTAAAATGCGCGAATTACACGAAATATCGGTGAGCTTCGTTACTCTGGGGTCGAATCAGCCCGTAATGCGAGTCTAACTCGTGATTGAAGACGGGAAATGAACGAACCAGAAGGGAAATGAAAAGCAAAAACCTCTTCGAGGGATGAAGAAACAGCAAAATTTGAATTTTCTTTCTTTAATTCTTGGTATTGAATCTAATTGAACAATTTTTAAATAAAATACTTAAAATATATTTTGAATACACCGCCTAATTTTGAATAAATTGAATTATTATTTTGTTTGAATAAATACCTATGTATTTTTTAATAAAATAATTCTACAGTGTTTAATGTTTCTTGTAAAAATATTCCAAAAAGCAACGTCGCACTACGAATACATTTGACAAATTCAAACATTCCTGAATCCTGTTTTCAATTTCCCTATAAAACAGTCGGGAAGTAAACTTGTAAATTTGCATTCTCAAAGTAACCAACTTTTAAAATCCTCTCTCCGCGTAAGAACACTTGCCAAAACAACCCCAAACATTTTAAAGATTCATTCCCCCTTTACGATCAAGGAAAAAGACTGAAACTTTCCTTCCTCTTTTTTTCTTCCTCTCCAAACGAAACAAAAGCCCGAGAACCCTTCCACGCTCAACTTCCTTTCACGCTAAAAGGAAAACCAACCGTTTTCCGCTCAATAAAATTATACAATTTCATGCAGCGATCGATGGGAAACGTTGCCCGGTTGAAACATCACGGATCTCTTCCTCCCACCGCCACCCCCCTTGAACCTGGAACGAGCAAATTTTCCCGGTGAATCCTCGGGCTGGAATTCGACGAGTATCGCCGGCTTGAATTCCACGGGAATTCGAGCTACGCGAATGCAATTTGATTCATAAGTTTCGCTCGCAATGAAGTGCTCTCTCGGCAAGGCCTAGGGGTTGTCGTTCACTGTATTTACGTTCGCCCGACGCCATTTTCCCTGCTTTTAAACGAATTTCTCTGGGCGACGAGACGGGACCTTATGCCGTACACGTCCCATAAACGGGAACTCGACTGGAGGACTCGGGTCCTTCTCATCTTCCAACGGTTGGAAAGCTAGACGGTATTTGCCGAAGAAAAGGACAATTTCTGAGCGAATTTCTACCACCTCGTTTCTCTCTCCCCTACGCTTTATTATTCCTCCTCTGTATTGCATTTTTCTATTCTCTTTCGACCGAACTTCACTTTCGGGGACGCGAAATTGTTGACTATTTTTTATATATTCTGATAGTATATCACGAGTGGAGTCCGAAAATACCAGTTTTAAGCTCAGGAACCTACTAGTTCAAAAGTTATTGCGGTTCAAAAGTATTTTGAGGTTATTTTGACGCCATATTGATTTCTACCCATAATTCGTCCAATCAGCGGAGTCGGTGATTCTAAATAGATCACGTGGGCCCAGCCATTTTGGCGGGAAATTCAAATAGTATATTGTCTTTAGCTAGATGTGTTTTATAAATGTTGATGAATGAGTACACTTTCTTTCCTTTGAATTAAGTAAGTTCGATGATCAAAGTCATTTGACTTCCCGCCAAAATGGCCACCACCAATGGGTAGAAATCAATATGGCGTCAAAGTAACCTCAAAAATTTGCTAAAAACGCTCAACTTCACATAGGCATAACTTTTGAATGCTTGAATCCCTAACCTTAAAACTGGTATTTTTAGATTCTATTTGTGAAACACTATTAGACTGTCAAAATAAAAGTCAACAATTTAGTGTCCCCAAAAATAAAGTTTAATCACTAAATGCTGTATTTCTTTTAAGAATCATGCAACGAGGAATCTTTTCGGGGTGAAAAAATAGGGATGAGAAATGGAAGATAGCCATCGATGAATATGAAACACAGTGACGATGGAAAAAAGAGGTGTTGAATTTGTTTCGCCGCCCCTATGGATTCTCGTTCTCGAAAGACACGTTAAGAGCCTTTTAATACCCCGTGGCAGGATCCAGTACGTCACGTGAACGTGGCCAGTAACACCCCGGCGTAATAACATAATGGCGTGTTACGGGTATTACGCAGATTACGCAGCTTCCGTTCGGTCACGCATGACGAATCCCAATTGGGGAGAGAAAGGGGAAGCTCCGGCCCTTGTTCACGGTGTTTATGCGGGCGTGGAGGGCGGACGGCGGGGCCGCGAGACGACCCATTAACAGATTAATGATTTCATAAAGGCCACGCGGATGGCTAATAAAACGAAAATCTAGGATGCGTTTCGCGAGCGAACTATCAACACGAGGTCAGCAGTTGTTTAATATTCAACGGAGAAACAGGAAATGCGAATTGTTTAATTTTTAGAATAAGTTAGTACTTGGAGAAAATAGCCTTCTCGATCAGCCGACAAGTATTCGCACCCTTACCATCGCAAGCCGCCCACATTTCTCACTGTCTCTTCGAGGAAAGACCGACGCTCTTTCGTCACGACGCGCGGAACCCTCTCTTTTCCGATGAGAAATTGTTATCTCTTCCAGCAGAAATTCCTTCGTTCCTTATGACTCACGTTGAAACAAATTACGCTCAATTTGTAAGCGAAAAAGTCATTTTTTTTACCCGGGAACCGTGAATAACAGACAACTTTACATTTTAATTCCTGGGAAATTTTCATTTATCACTAGAGTTACGTATACAATTATCGATCCTTATGAATTACCCTTTTCCTAAAATAGTAGAAAATAAAATATAATGCGTTTCTTACATAAAAGAAAATAATATGAAATAGAAAATTAAATTAAAATTGTGGCTTTCTCCGCGGTCCGCCGTTTAGTGGGAGTCTCTCCATGGTCCGTCATCCGAAAGTTAAAAAACGCATTATATTATATTTCTTACTTTTATTCGAAATATGACAAGTAAAATAGTATTCAATATTTTTGTCACCCTTATAAAAAAAATTAACACCCTAGAAAATTCTCATCCCTTGAAAGATAATTCCGACTTTGAAAAGGAATTTTTTCTCCCAAGATCGGGAACATTGTCCTGCAAATTGTGACGTAACACAGGCTCCATCGTTTTCGAGGGTTGCAGTATGGGGTGGCGTAGGACACTGGCGATGGTGGATGGGTCTGAAAATGAAATTCCGCGGAGAGGCAAATTCCATTCTGTTACGTGTGTGCGCACGGAAAATCGAGTGGAAAGGGCAGGCCCTTCGCGTTTACGTATGCATTACCAGCACCGTGAATTTGCGAGGGGAATAAACTATGTCTCATAGTTAATTAAGCCTGGTATTAATTGAGGTTGATCTTAAGGATTTCTCCTAACAGTATCCATGGGGTGAAAATTATTCGAATAATATTAAATAAATAACAAAGAAAAATAAGGCTTCTGCTAGAAAATGTGTAAATGAAAATGCAAAAACTTGCATAAAAAGTTTATATGAAAAACTGTTTATACAATTTTTTACACTGTAAAGCGAATAAACCTGTATTATAATTTGAAAGCTTTAAATAAAAGAAAAAAAAACTTCCACCATGGAAGAGTTCGAATGATACGAGCAGAAAAATCCTGACACTTGCATTATTTTCCTCCAGCCACGGCAATAAGCTTACGGATGCGACTTCGAGGAAGCCAGAAACTCGGAGGAACGAGGGTGGGATCGTAAGAGCAAATGGTAAGAATCAACTCGAGGTGACTGGAATATCGTGGGACAGTTTTCCGATATCGTGCATTCCCTCAGCCAGATACTACGGTGATGGTCCTATGGTGCACATACGTTTCTACAGGTCCCTGCAAAAGTTCCATTTCACCCTTTTCCGACACCGCAAATTACACATGCTTGAATAATTAAAAGAAAGCAATAGAGAAACATTATTTTAAATAATATTGCTATTGCACAAATAATGTAAAATATCAAATAGAATGTATGAAATTTGAAAATTAACTATTCCTATTCTTAATAATTAACCCTCTGCACCCTTTACTTTTTTTCCCTCCCAACAACTCCTTAATTAATTTACACAAGAGATACACAAAGAGGGTCTTGATAAAATGTTGTATTGCAACATTAAAACATTGAAATTTTTAATTATTTTAAAAATTGCGTTGTATAATGTCGTGTCACACTCGACATAGGAGTAGAAAGGGTTAAAGCTTCGATACGTCCCACAATACGTCCCACAATAATTTACATGATTTACAAGAAGCTATTCTAGAATCTGCGAATTTCCATAGGTCCTTCATTTCAAAAGAACAAGAAAAAATACCCTAAATCAGAAATTCAAGTGACCTTAAAGTATCAGCTATAAAAGTTTATTTCAGGTGAAAATTCCTGTCGATTTCACTGGGGAGGACTCGACGTTCCCGCAGAGAAACCGACCGCAAAGCTCTGATCGTAGGTTAAGCGAAACAAATCAGCCAGGGTCGTATCGAACGGAAAGGTGGCGTTCGTTCCCTCCCACGCGACCGATCGAGCCAACGAAACGATTCCGGGCCGGTTTTTCGATTTTACTACGGTCCTGTATTTATATATCGAATTTCACGAGGCCTCGTGGAAACGGGAAGGATTCGAAGCGACGAAAGACGATTCCCGTTTCGTTTCTCGATTCAACCTGTTCTCCTTTGCCCCCCTTTTTTCTTTTATACAGAGCCAGTTCGCAGCTCGATGGCAAATTGGACGTGGAATTTCATTTCACCGGATGAGAGGTCGGCCGGGTACCGGAAAGGAAGGAAGGAAAAGCTTTCCGGAAGAATGCAATATTCTGGTGGCCTGTAGAAGACAAAGAATGTCATCCACACGCGAAACTGGATACCCAAATGAAATTCAATATGGCAACGCAGAAATCATCCCCCTAAGCTCCACGATCGAGGCTCGCAACGGCTGCTGCACTATCGCGATGCGATTGCCATAGTTTGCATCCGTCGCTTTATGAAAACTATTTTACTTGGAGGAATCTTTATGGGCTCTTCGTTTTTCTGTTTTTAAAAATCTGCTGTGTTATTTTATGAAGGGTGTACGAGAAATGCTGAGAATTCGTTGGTTTGATATTAATTAGACGAATGCTGTCGTTGATTTATAATTGAGCTAATCATCTGCTAAATTGATTAACTCCACAAAATAAAAAAAATGGAAAAATTTATAAAATATAAAGAATTGAACGTTGATAAAGTATTTGGGAATAAAATTTTAAAAAATTCAAAAAGCAGAGTTAATTACTTTGAGCTATGAGGGACTATATTAGTAGAGGAAGATAATTTTCAAATTAAGTCAAATTTCAAGCAGTTTAAATTTATAAAATAATGTAAAATTGAAGGATCATATCACCTCGATTAAAAATCTTCAGAAAGACTTATTTTTCAAACACCCCAATGGTTCCAAAGGCTCGATTAAATTTTTGCAAACGATTATAAGAGATTGGAAATTATTATGCTATTATAATCCCCTCAATAATTTTCAAATTTAGTCAAATTTCAATCAGTTTAAATTTAATAAATAATGCAAAACTAGGAAGCCATATTACCACCACTAAAAATCTACAGAAAACCACGAAAGCCATCCCTTCCAATAACTCTAACGTTTCGATTGATCATTGGCAGAAAATTACAAGGGATTCTAAATTATTATAGGATAATTATCAAATTTAGTCAAATTTTAATCAATTTAAATTTATAAAATAATGCAAAACAAAGGAGTCATATTACCACCACTAAAAATCTACAGAAAGCCATGAAAGCCATCCCTTCCAATAACTCCAAGGGTTCGATTAACCTTTGGCAGAAAATTACAAGGGATTCTAAATTATTATATTATTATGACCCCCTCGATAATTTTCAAATAGAGTCAAATTTCAATCAGTTTAAATCTTTAATTAATATCAAATTGGGGGTCATATTACCACCACTAAAAATGTTCAGAAAGTAACGAAAATCATCCCTTATTTCTTAAACACCTCAACATCTCCAAAAGTTGAACTGAATTTTTACAGGAAATTAGAAGGGATTCGAAAGTGAAATTAGAGAAATTTCAATATAGCATCATCAAGATCGCGCGAATGGCGGGCCGTTATTGGATAGAAGGGATAATCTTTCCTGCGGGCGCACCATTATCCCGGCTAAATTGGTATCCATTGTTTGTTGATGGGCTTGCTAATTACCCCGCGCCTCTCACTGACGTCCTAAAGGGTTCGAGGATTAAGTAGATCGGTAGGTATTAGTCTGCGGTTCCACGGTAAATGCACACTGTCTAGTACAGGCCGCTCCTCGCAATAAGTTTCCTTAATGCCCGTGCCACCGCTGTATCGAAATGCCCGGATTAATGAGACCTTACTCGCGAACTGAATCGATCCGAATCGATGTCACAGGTGGAAACTGATTGGATCCCATCAGGATTTCAGGTGTAATCGAATCTTCTTCGATCTGCTTGATTCTATCAGCTGGGTAATATCATTCGTTAAAATTTTAATTAATATTATTTTTAAATATCGTTTATCTTTAATATTTTTCATAACCAGATAGAGGGTGGTTAAATATCAGACAACGACATCCACGTGTTTCAACGTCGTTTCAAAAATCGTTTGTCCCCCTTATGGTATTACCGCCTCCACGTGAACCCCCGATGGGTAGCACGCGATGATTCACTCGATCGCGTCCGGAAAACGAACAGATTCGGAATGTCGTGCGTGCCCGACGACGATAATGATAACGCACCACGTGGGCCACGATAACGTGGATGGTTTTTCGAGGCTGATTCACAGTACCTTCCTGGGTTAAACCTGGGTTAAATAACGTTCTTTGATAAGGTAATGTTCGGTAACAGATATATTTTGTTGATACATTGTGCCACTTTCTTTGTTTTCCGTTTTCTATATCGGTTGCTGTGGACTGAGGTGTGATAATATATTGTTATGAATGCAGAAGTTAATTAGATTTTATCATTTTGAAGTTCTAGAGTTCTGGAGTTTTATGGTTTTAGAATTCTAGAATTTTAGAATCATAGAATCATAGAATCCTAGAACCATAGAGCCACAGAACCATAGAATCTTAGAATTCTAGAACCTTAGAATTCTAGGACCCTAGAACCATAGGATCCTAAAACCATAGAATGCTAGAATAACAGAATCCTAGAACTATAGAGTCGTAGAACTATAGAGTCCTAAAACCATAGAATCCTAGAACCATAGGATCCTAAAACTATACAATGCTGGAATAACAGAATCCCAGAACTATAGAGTCCTAGAACCATGGAATCCTAGAACCATAGAGCCACAAAACCATAGAATCTTAGAATCCTAGAATCTTTGAATGCTAGAATCTTTGAATCCTAGAATCTTTGAATCCTAGAGTCTTTGAATCCTAGAATCTTTCAATCCTAGAGTCTTTGAATGCTAGAATCTTAAAATCCTAGGATCTTAGAATCCTAGAATCTTAGAATCCTAGAATCCTAGAATCCTAGTATCTTAGAATCTTAGAATCCTAAAATCATAGAATCATAGAATCATAGAATCCTAAAATCATAGAACCCTAGAACTTTAGAATTTTGGAATCTTAGAATCTTAGAATCATAGAACCCCAAAACTTAGAATTCTAAAACTTTAAAATTCTTCAATCATAGAATCCTAAAATCCTAGGATCTTAGAACCCCAAAATCTTAAAATTTTACAGTGTTAGAATCTCTAACCATCCATTAAGAAGCATTGTCGTGTGTCCAATCAACATTTCCTCATCAGTTACTTCGGGTTTCCTTCGGCGAGCCGCGGAATAGAGCTCGGGGCAATTTCTCTCGGATGTTTAGTTGTCCGAGTGCTCGTAACTCCTCGATACGAGGGCGTAGGAAGAAGATCTTCAGGGCACGCAGCAGAGAACGAAACAAAGGACGTAATATTGCTACAACACGGGGAATTAAACTGGTCGAATTTAGTGGACGTTGCCGGAAGATAGTGGCTTAACGTTAAAGCTTCCCGGGTAAAATCTCTGGTTACACGCAGATGGACGGGATATCGGGTTTCCACCGCCACGATGTCTAATTACAAGGGATGCTTTAAATGTCTTTTCTCGATGATATCGATGCTCTAGAGCGGAAAGTATCGTCTACTGTGGTCTAACCGAAAGAAACCAGGAAAATTGTTGAATTAAAAGGACCGAAAAATAAATTAATCTATTCTGCTGGAATATGGATAGATTTTAAAGAAATTTATTAATGAAAGAAATAATTAGCCCTCAGTTAGCACACTTCCATATAGTTAGGGAAATAATATGAAGTATAGAATTAAGTTAGAATTATGGCTCTCTCCATGGTCCGCCGTCTGAGCGTTAAAAAACACATTATACAATATTTTTTACTTTTCTAGAAAAAGGGTTAATTATATTACATTTTAATGGACCAATTTTTCACTTTTCGTTTTTGAGAAAAATCCTATGGTGGTTTTTAAATTAAAAGTATTACAATATTACAGAGTCTGCTGGACTCAAAATACTAACCAAGGGTAAAATGTTAAAAGAGATAATTAATAAGAGAAATAATTAAATAGTAAATATTTTGTTATTATTTAGATCCAATTGAATTTCAACGTTATCAGACAATCTTTCCCAGTAACTCGATATCGGTTATAGTCTATAAAGAGTGAAATTTTCAAAGATTAGAACGGAGAAATCGAAACAATTTGCGAGC
Organism: Osmia bicornis bicornis; assembly: GCF_907164935.1. Classification (NCBI taxonomy): domain Eukaryota; kingdom Metazoa; phylum Arthropoda; class Insecta; order Hymenoptera; family Megachilidae; genus Osmia; species Osmia bicornis. Next base: position 5,066,578 of record NC_060223.1, read on the forward strand.
GTGTCGTTTTACGCAATTAGCGTCGACTAACCAGAGGCAACGGTGCCACTTATCGGAGAAACGATAACAGAGAACGTTTGTACACGACGACACCGAGGAAAACGTTTTATTTGTTTCTCGCCCTTTTTCCTTTTTCTCGATCACCGGACGATGGCTTAATTGTTCCAGACCAGTCTGAACGAACGATATCTTCATTCGAAGGCGAGAGAAAAAGCGAAGGGAAACGGTGAAGAAACAAGTGCCCGTCCACTCGCAATTAAAGATCGCTAATGAGACGTATGCAAATACCAGAGGCTCGTTAAAACTTCCCTCTACTTGTCCTTTTCCGTGGTGGTACCCACCGCTCCTGTAACGATGGGAACCTGTTCCCTTCGACCAGGAAGCTCTGAACAGCCTTCCTTTTTTCAAGATATCTCACACGAAAGTGCACATATATTTGTCGAATTTTTTAAATTGAAGTACACAGAAAAGTACAATTTTTTGAGTATTTTACTACTCGAAAATTCGGGTACCCGAGCATTGGGTCGGGTCGGGTAATAATCAAGTAGGCTTTTTTTAATAATAACCAGTGGGCTTTTGAAATTTGTTTGGGTACCCATAATTTCGGGACTCGAATTTTCAGGATTTGAACTTTCGGGACTCGAATTTTTGGGAACTTGAATTTCGGGGACTCGAATTTTTGGTGACTCAAATTTTCGGGACTTGAATGTCGGGGATTCGAATTTTGAGGACTTGAATTTCTGGAACTCGAATTTTGAATACTCGAATCTATGGGGACTTGAATTTCGCGGACTCGAATTTTTGGGAACTTGAATTTCGGGGACTCGAATTCTCGGGGCTCGAATTTTCAGGACTTGAAATTCAGAGACTCGAATTTCGGGAACTCGAATTTTGAGGACTCGAATCTTTGAGGACTTGAATTTCAGGAACTCGAATTTCGAGGACTCGAATTTTCGGGATTCGAATTTTTGAGGACTTGAATTTCGGGGACTCGAATTTTCGGGTACTCGCACATTCCTAAATCCCTATATGATTAGAAATTTTTTCAGGGCTACTTATAAGGAATTTTTAATTAATTTAAATTGAATTGAAAAATTGAAAATTGATCAGAAAAGGGTAAACATAGGGTTGGCACGTGTTCAAGAAGAAGGGAGGAAAAGCAAGAAGATTCGATTGGGATAACAGGAACGCGAACGGAAATCGAAAGCGATCGAAACATCGCCAGGTTTTGCATTTCGCGAGCTGCATACACGCGCGAGCACGCCCGGTGTAATGGGATTCTTCGGGGACTATCTAATTTCTTCCTCGTCCGTTTCTCTCGAAACGGAATTCCTGGCCGTAGGTTCCTTAAGTAATGATCCGGCAACGCGAAGTGAATTTACATTTCGATGGGATCGACTTCATTTCTCGATCCTCCCACGTTCTCTGCTCTGTTTTCAGCTTCGATACCTTTCGTTCTCCACTTGGATCCTCTTCGTTCAATAGCAAACTTGCCTCTAGTCGTACAATTTTTAGAAACCCTTTTCTTTTAACATTTTTCATCCATCTTTTATTTATAGTATTTTTAATAATCAGATACTATGTGCAATGTTCAATTTAATCAATATTTAATTTTACCATATATTCAAATAGCGTATGTTAATCAAGTCAGAGACTTTTGTAGATAATTAAAATGAAAGTAGAAATTTCTCTTCAAAAGAATTGCTGTTGGATCTTCTTCGTTCAATAGCAAACTTGCCTCTCATAAAATAATTTTTAGAAACCCTTTACCCATCTTTTTCATAGTATTTTTAATATTCCAATGCCATATTTAATTTTACCCTATATCCAAGTAGTATATGTTTAGGGTTGAAACAATCAAGTCAGAGACTTTTGCAGATAATTAAAATGAAAGTAGAAATTTCTCTTCAAAACAATTGGTGCTGGATCTTCTTCGTCCAATAGCAAACTTGCCTCTGATCAAATAATTTTTGAAAAAATTCTTTTCTTTCACAATTTTTCATTCATCTCTTTTTACTCTATTTTAAATTCCAGATACTATGTGCAATATTAAATTTATAAAATTTTTAATTTTACCCTATATCCAAGTAGTATATGTTTAGGCTTGAAACAATCAAGTCAGACACTTTTGCAGATAACTAAGATGAAGGTAGAAATTTCTCTTGAAAACAATCGATGTAGAAAGTTGTCGAGTTAAAAGAATGTCAGATAACGAAATCCTCGAATAATTCGTCCGAAATTGAGACTCCCTTCGAGGGAAATCTTCAGGGAGATCCAGTAACTGTCCGCCTAGTTACGTCGAACGAGTGCCGTTCATTTTCCTTTTTCCTTCTCATCCGCTACTCTTCTTCCTCTCCGTTTCCTGCCGGACCTCTCGATCGTTATCTAAACGATCATCTCGTGCTCCTCCGAGCGGCGACTCGGGACAAGATAACACTCTGCCAGGATCTCTCGTCCTCGGGACCACCTTCAACGATCGTCTGGATCCAGCTACTCTCCTCCTTGAATCCTTTCTTCCCGCGTAGCCAGCGAATTAACTATTTCCATTGTTAAGTTATTAGACGATAGGAGGGAGACTCTGGTGTCCTTCTCGTTGAAATTCGTTGCCTCGATCGCTCTACCTTGATGAATTAATTAACGTGCTCTTTGTTAAGCTCGGCTGCAAAGATGAGGCAACTTCGAACGGAGAAAGACGAGGAAATTGAGGAGGTTGTGCGATGGAATATTCAGCTTTGATGGAAGTCTGATCGAAAAGGGATGAAGTTACTTCGAAGCTACTTTGGATTGAGCTACGTAGTTTACATCATTTGACAGTGAATTTCAAATTTTCTTCTTATAATCCTTTGTTGCATTATGCACTATGTTGCAAATATTGTCTTCATCTTCGTTCATCGATGTCGTTCATTTTCAATTTTCACCAAGTAAGTTTCTAGGGTTATTTATTATTATTGCAGTAACGAGAACAGACACGACGATTTCTGTGAAATATTCATCGAAACAGTCCGATAAATTTGTCGACGCAACAGGTTAAACGTAGAAGCATCTACGCGTTCACCCTCTTTCTACCCCCGGAATGTCGAGATAAATAATTAATCCGACCCTCGAATCTACGTCTGACTGCGTGAAATAATTAATAAGAGTTGATTTCGTGAACGGAAGTTCGAAAAAGGATCTGAACTTTACTCTAGGGGACACAAAGTTGTTGATTTTTATTTTCACTGTCTAATAGTATTTAACAAATAGAATCCGAAAATACCAGTTTTAAGGTTAGGGATTCGAGTATTCAAAAGTTATGCCTGTGTAAAGTTCAGCGTTTTTAGCATATTTTGAGGTTACTTTGACGCCATATTGGTTTCTACCCATAATTCGACCAATCAGCGGAGTCACTGCCTATAAACTGATCACGTGGATGGTGGCCATTTTGACGGGAAGTCAAATGTCTTTATCTACTTATTTAATTCAAAGGAAAGAAAATGTACTTAGAAATATTCAATTTAGAAAATTTTTAAAAACACATACAGCTAGGGACAATATACTATTTGATTTTCCCGACAAAATGGCTGCGGCCCACGTGATCTATTTAGAAGCAGCGACTCCGCTGATTGGACGAATTACAGATAGAATTCAATATGGCGTCAAAATAACCTCAAAATACTTTTGAACCACAATAACTTTTGAGGTAGTAAGTTCCTAAGCTTAAAACTGGTATTTTTGGACTCCACTCGTCAAATGCTATTAGACTGCCAAATTAAAAGTCAATAATTTTACGTCCCCCAAAGTAAAGTTCAGCTAGAAGATTTCGCATTAAAATTTATATTTTTACCAACCTGGCATCAGTTACCATTGATTTGAATTCCAAAAAATATTCAACAATATTTGAGAATGAAATTTCTGATGAGAAAAAAAATATCCGAGAAAGATCAAGAGCAAAGCTGCAACGAACATCGTCGTCGTTCATCTTAAAATAAAGGATACTTCCCAAGCAAAATACGTCCCCGAAGAGAGGCAAGGAGACTCTGTTTAAAAAACGATCGCCATAAATCTCTCTGGGGTTCGGTTCACAGGGATTTCTGTCCTTGAAAGATAAAGTCAATACGATAAAGGGGACGATGTACGCGATCGGAGCAGACGTCACAAAGAATACCGATAAAGCATCATCGCTGATGTCCGCTATCGTTCTTGATCGGATCCAAGATGCCTCTCTTTGATTTGCAACGCTATTGATCCCTGAGGACCAAATGGTAAAAGGAAAAGAAGAGGAAAAGAGGTTACGACGTCGGGGAAACCGGTCTGACCAAGAATTCTACTTCGAATAAGATTCTTAAAAGAAATAATGCAAAATAAAATTACATATTTAATAATTTACTTAGCCTCCTAATTATCAAAACTACTATTCTAATATAAAGTTACATATTTAATAATTTATTTAGCCTCCTAATTCTCAGAGCCACTGTTCTAATGTGAAGTTACATATTTAATAATTTATTTAGCCTCCTAATTCCCAGAGCTACTGTCCTAATATAAAGTTACATATTTAATAATTTATTTAGCCTCCTAATTATCAAAGCTACTATTCTAATATAAAGTTACATACCTAATAATTTATTTAGCCTCCTAATTATCAAAGCTACTATTCTAATATAAAGTTACACACCTGATAATTTATTTAGCCTCCTAATTATCAAAGCTACTATTCTAATATAAAGTTACATATTTAATAATTTATTTAGCCTCCTAATTATCAAAGCTACTATTCTAATATAAAGTTACATATTTAATAATTTATTTAGCCCCCTAAATCTCACAGTTACTGCTCTAATATTTTTCTAATTTTTTTTTTTAGAAAGGCGACGTGATGCTTCGCTATATACTCTTCTTTTATTTTTTCTACGCTCAGCAGAATCGAAGAAAGGTACAACAATAGAAGCTTCTGGGAAGCCAAGCGACAGCTCGTTTACCGGAAGCAACGCAGACGATAGGGTTGTTTACGGACGGTAGGCAACCAGGCAAAAACAACACTGATAACGCAGCGTCGTCACCGTTCCCGGAACGTTTAACGCGTCCTGGGGCCACCCGCGGCGGTCTACGTCGGGAATTCGAGTTAATTTGTCGCTTGATCGCCGACGGATTCGTGGTACCCGCGGGATTTCAGCCGCTTCGAAATCAGCCATCGTCCGACACGCCATAAGGCTCGACGCGCCGGTTAATGGAGCACCATGCGTATCCCTTTGTCACACCCTGTTAGATCGTCAAACCTCCCGATTAAACGGCAAGCGTTCGAAAAATCAACTTTATTTCGTTTCAATATTTTGTAAAAATTTGATGAAAATAATTGGAGAATTAATAGAGTTGGGATTAAAATTGCAAGAGCTTGCATGGTTTATTTATCGCGTATTGGAAAAATTCATTCCTATGCCTATTTTATAATGCCTTTCTTAATTATCGGACGGCGGACCATGGAGAGAGCCACAATTTTAACTTAATTAAATAATATATATAGTTATTACCGCATTATAGTATATTTTTTACACTTTTCCTGATCCATGGTCCTTGGAATATTTCCTGCTAATACCGAAAATTTTGTAACAAAAAATCACCCTCTTTTGGATTATTAAAGATTTACAAAAATAATTTTTCCAACTCCTATCTTCAAATTTCTCCAAATTAAAAACTATTCCTTTTTTTTTATTCCCATAAAGTAATAAGTCGTACCCATGAGCACTTAATCCCATATGCATGATGACTGAGGTTACCTAAATAAAGTAAAGGGCAATATGGACATGAATTATGAAAACAAGGGAAAAGAATTCCTTTAAATTAAAAATCATTTTTTCCAGTTGTTTCATGAGGTTGTTTAAATTAAAAACCATCTTAGAAAAGTTCCTTGATCCTCGAATGGCGGACCAGAAAGAGAGCCCCAAAACGGTGGACCATAAAAAAGCCATAATTTTAATTTAATATTGCATTTCATATTACTTGAATTTTCTAAATTCTGCATTCTTTGAAAATTATTGTTCCAATATATGAAACTGGAAAGCAATCGTGGCAAGAGATTGTGGTTAACATAGAAACAGCTTGGTTCGATGAAAGCACGCGGCAACCCCTATAAACTACCTACCCCGAATAGATAGGAAACGTCCAATCGAAACGTTGCAATTGTGAAAACGGTAGTTTCTTCATTCGCCAATAGAGTAATTCGATATTTTCGTTAGTTTGGTAATCCTAGATTTTCCGTGCCATCTGGCACCCCCGGTGCCTACGGGGGTCAATTTCGACGGGGTTCGGTTAATTTTCGCAAAGGCCACTTGCGCCTTCCCATTTCGCCAACAATTATTGTACGAGTGCAACCAGGGGGAAGATCGACGGAGTTCGTTCCTTTTGTGGAAAACGGAGACGAACAGAAGCAGAGGGTGGCGAATGTCGTTAACAAGGCCTGTTCGACCCTTGTCTCCCATTGCATTTCGAGACACGAGGTGTAAAATTGCGTACCAGTTGTGTTTTCGATGCCTTCGTTTCGATAGAATCGATTCGGTATTACTGGAGAAAACTTTCAACCTCCAATGGGGTTGAATTCATAAAGATTCTCAATTTGTTGGGGACAAAAATAATCGTAAACTTCAAATTGAAATTATACCAATTTTATGTAATATTTTTGAAGTTAAGTTAGAAAATTAATTAGAATTAGCAATCAATCTTTCACCGAGATTTTATTAAATTTATAAAGGGTTAAACTATTTGAGCCTGTTTGATATCTGTTTGAACTGAAAGGTAAAATCAAATTAAATTTCACGATCACAAAATTCAGAAAATTAATTAATTCAAAATTTTTTTCTGTGTACATCCGCAATTAATTTTTCACTGACAATAGAATTTTACTAAATCTGCATTTGAAACTGTTTGAATTCGGAGATGAAATCATATTAAATTAAGGATTACAAAATTGAGAAAATTAATTAATTTGAAATTTTTTCCTCTACGGATCAGCAATTAATCTTTCACTGAGAATGGGATTTTATTAAATTTGGAGAGAATTAATTAAATTTGCATTTGAAACTGAATTGGGAGATATAAAATCGTATCAAATTCATGATCACAAAATGGAGAAAATTAATTAATTTGAAATTCTTTCCTCTACGCATCAGCAATTAATATTTCACTGACAATGAGATTTTATTAAATTTTAAAAGAGATAATTAAATTTTCATTTGAATCTGAATTGTGAGATAAAACCATATCAAATTCACGATCACTTTTAGAAAATTAATTAATTAACCAAAATTCTTTTCTCCATATATCAGCAATTGATCTTTCACTGAGAATGGGATTTTATTAAATTTTCAGAGGGTTAATTAAATTTACATTTCAAACTGCTCGATCCTGTTTGATATCTGTTTGAATTGGAAGGTAAAATCCTATCAAAATGATATCGATATTATCATAAGCGTATGAAATTGAAGTTAAACATCCCTCTAGTATTATGAAGTACGCTTTAGCGTGACAGAAACGTCTACGAGGATTTTCCGTGAAAAGGCACGGTGAACGGGCTACGCTTGCTGACGCGTAGATCGGCAAGCATAAATCAGGATCTAGCCGAGCTATCAAGAGCGCAGCTCGACGAAATCTTCTTAGAGCAATTTGTAGTACAAACGAGCCTGAGCGCTCGTATAAAAGGGTCGTTTATGAAACGCGACGAAGCAAAATGCTTCCTACGCTTCCAGCGACGACAAAAACAATGAACATCTTGGAAATGGAAGGAGATGTATATCACCCGAGAAAATAGGTCGCCGAGGAAGATTATCTCTCTCTAATGTGGGTTTGCTAGAACTACACAACCAAATATTAACTTGAAGTAGCTATTTTAAAATACTTGATCATTTCAATTTAATTTAATTTTATTTAGATAAAATTTAATATTGATTTTCAATGCTCCAAATTCGATATGACACGATGATTAACACAAAATTTTTAATCCCAAATACGGCGGACCATGGAGAGAGCCTCAAGAGGGCAAATTCTAAATTTTACATTATTCTTTAAAAATTACACTTCTAATATATAAAATCTTTTAATTAAAAAATCATATATTTAATTTAAATACTCTTGTATACATTTTTTAAATTTGGGTCACGATTGACCCAGCCTTTGTTGTTCAAGGATTAAAATTCAAAAAAATTTTATTAACTTAGTTTTAAAATTCTAAAAAATTGCACAAGATTCCAGAATACTCCTGATATCTTTTCAGATACTAAAAATACTAGGTCCAGTCTACAGGATCACCAGGTACGTGTAATCTTAGCCGAGTCACGCGATATAATCGCCGTGTCCTCGGAGCACGTGAATTGAATAAGACTTCGTCGTATTTGCTTCGTTCTTAGGAGCTAGCGTGACGATATTACCCAGTTGATTTATCGTCCCTGTCCTGCGAACGTTTAATACCCTTCCTTTATTTTATATTTTCTTCGTCGACTCATTTTTATCAGACGTTGGTGGGTATTGAATCTTAATTCTTCGAAGATTCGACGTTCTAACCCTTTAGAAGACGGACCATGGAGAGAGCCACAATTTTAATTCAATTTTGTATTTGATATTATTTTCATTTTCAAAATTTTACATTGATCTTCTAAAAATTATTAGCGAATGGCGATATAGTAATTAATTATTATTTAATTATTAAATAGTAGTAATTCTTAAAACCTTATTAAATAGTAAAGATTTGATATTTTTAACCCTCGAATGGCGGACCATGGAGAGAATCCCAATTTTAATTTAATTTTGTATTTCATATTATTTTCCTTTTTTAATTTTACACCGATCTTCTAAAAATTATTAGCAAATGGCGTTATAGTAATTAATTATTATTTAATTATTAAATAGTAGTAATTATTAAAACCTTATTAAATAGTAAAGATTTGATATTTTTAACCCTCGAATGGCGGACCATGAAGAGAATCCCAATTTTAATTTAATTTTACACTATTCCTTTGCAATAAATGAATCAATTTTCAATTTTTCTCATTTAAAGTATCATATTTATAGGACAAAGGTAGACTTAAATTATCATACATTCTCGAGTAACAGTTAAAAAAATCTTGCTGTTTTTCTCAAATTGCGTTACGCTCGTTGCTCTCCTTTCGCGTCGACTAATTTATCGTTCGTCGTGTGTATTAACTGAAAGTTTCATTAACCCCGATGAATCCGGGCTGCGTATGCCAGGCAATTTCGTGCGGCGCGCCACGCAATTTATTTTCCATACAATTTTCATGGGTCCTTAACGAGCCCCATGCTCGTGACCATCGCAGATCACAATTTAATTTGTTCACGATTATTGCTACTTGTTCGTTGTTAATCGAACGTCCAACAAATTTGCATATCCACTTTGTTTCTTCAACACCGATTGTTAGTATTTTTCTTTTCAAATAAAATTTTAATACTGCAATATTTTTAGAGTGATTCTGCTGAAGGATACTCTAAATTCTTTAATTAATGGGTTTTCTTAATGAGAATTTTTAAATGAAAATGACGATACCGATTAATGTAAAAATTTTCGTATATATTATAATAGATTTAAAGAATACATTAAAAATTTTTTAATCATAAATATGTGTAAGTAATAATATCTCAGCTGTCCTGTCGTAGCCTCCCCCCAAAAAATTTGTGGACGGTAACCACGATTGTAGTTGTTATTATTATCAAAAAGATTTTAATTTGTACGAGTGTATCTATAGTTTGACCTAGAATCGTGGAAAAATATTGAAAATTAAAAAAATTATAGCGTTTTTATTTTTGTGCTTCTATTTTCAAAATAAAGTTCCACAGTCTTTTATTTTTCAAAAATTTTTTTTTAAACGCACCGAAAAAATTTTAGGTCGAGCGAGAATTATATATCTACTGAATGCACCCCCAAAATTTCAAATGAATCCGGCCAGTTTTAGAAATTAAATTAATATGTGGTAACGTAGTTTTAGGTCTCAGCGTAGTATTATATTTCTAAAGACAGGAAGAGAGTTGTAAAAGAGAAAGGCGATGACGAAAACCAGGCCCAAGGGTTGGTAAGTGTTTTTCTGGGTGAGACCTAGGGCCCTAGCGAGGGGTGCGGGTGTAAGCAAAGCGAGGTATGTGTGTGCTTTTGCGGGATGCGGCAGACTTGAGTTGGCCTTCGAGGAAAGAAGAACGTTGAGTTGCGAGCTATCTAATCAATTTTTGTATTTTATTCAATATCATTTTTATTTTCTAAACTAATAAACATAAATCATTCTTATTACCACAAATTTAATAATTTTGTTTAATTTTATTTTAAAGAAGTTAAACTTTATGAAAATGCAATAAAAAAAAAAATTCGGTTATTGGTTTTCGAACCGATACACCAGGGGAACCCCTTAAAATCGTGGAATCCATCGCAGCCATCACAGTTGGGGGAATACGCGTAGCGCGTAAAATTCCCTAGAAACCGTTGATCCACGCCACTTGTCCGAAATTGCACCGCCGTTTGTGATCGACGGAATATGCATTTCACCGAGGGAAAAATTGCATCTTCCGTTGAGATACGTATGCATATGCATACATCCGTGAAACAACGGGCTTTTGCGCCACGCGTGCCACGCCATGGGCCACCGGGGGGTTCGGTACACCGTGCATTGTGTACAAGCCTTCATTCTCTTCCTCCTAGGGCGGCCGGCTTTTAATTAACCCGTTTGTTTGCCCACGCCGGAATTCCCGAATCGTTGTGCACGCGCCGCCCGCGAAATTGCATTTTTCTTCGTCGCCATTCTTCGGACACCTGGGTGTCGCGAAATTTCTGCGTTCGACAGGAACGCCATCGGAGCCCGAACAATGCGTATAAGGGCATTTTTGTTCGCTCGAATCGAACATCCACGCGGAAAGACGCTCGGAAGAGGGAAATTGTTTCGAACCATTCATCGTCCGTCGATCGATGTTTGCCTCGATGGTTCAGACAGGTTTTGTGACGTTGTAAACGGATCGTATGAATCGGAATGATCCAAGTGAAAGGCTCCTTGTTTCGAGCACTTTCCGTCTACTGCGATTGTTGAGGATTGTTGACGATAGGACTCGTGACAAAGCTTCTGGTTACGACTATTTTTGGATTTAAGGATTTTTATTTTTATAGCACTGTGTTTTGAGATATTTCAAACAGAAGAGAAACAGTAGGAATTTAATTAGGTCAAATATTAGAATTATAATTCAGAATTTCGTTCAATGGATATTGAAGTGGCTAATTAATTATTAGGGTGTAATAATTTGTAAAAAAATACGGTGGAAAAGAATGGAATAAAGATTATTTATCATTAAATATAAGAAAATATTTTGTTCACTACTTAATTGTTCATAATCTCCACTCCATATTAAAAAATATATCTTTTTTCAAAACGATCATTGGTAGGAATAGATATACATGAAGTACCTAAAAATTTAATGTTAATACCAGATATAATAGATAAAAATAAGGTGCCATTAACCCTTGATAAGCCTGGCAAGTTGAATTAAAATTGGGGCTCTCTCCATGGTCCGCCGTCCGAAGGGCGAAACAATAGAACCAAATTTGAATTGGCAAATTGAAATAATAATTGTTAACTTCTGTTATACTATGACTAAATTTTTGACAAAATTTCAAAAGAATCCCACGAAAGTTATTTCATATCCAATCCTGATATATTTCACGGTACTTTATGACAGAATTTTATAGAGGAATTTGAGATATTGAAGTCGCATGAAATTTCCTAGCGTCCCAAAGGTGTCTCGTTTAATATTTCCATGGATGTCATAGCAATTTCAAAGTGACGACCGATCAATATAGGTGGTCGACCGCGAAAAACCGATAGAACTGCCACCTGGAAATCGTACGTGAATCCTGAGACGTTCTTTCGTTTCGAGCCAGCTTGGAATATTAAAAGCCGGCCAATATTGCATTTCTACGGAAATACAGCTGCTATTTACACGCTGAGATTTGAATCAGTGATCAGCTGCCAAGATAGTTCCCTTAACGTTCAATTACTATTCTTAGTATAAATATCTTCAGAGTTAAAATTTTGATAAATCCGAATCGTCCCATCTTCCTAACTATTCTCCTTCAGATAAATCTACCATTTCAAAGCAAATCACCATAATCGCCATAGTCGATCAACGATCTCCGCGATGAAGTAATCGGACGAGGATCGCGCGAAGAGGGAAATAAAGCGTTCTCAACCTCCGCTATCCCGCTCGTGGCACTTATGCGTCCGCCGGTCCAATTTATAATAGACTGGAACACGGCGTGGATTTAACTTGGGATGTAGGCCACCCAGTGGCATGTGGACCCGCGTGCGGATCGCCACCGAGTGCTCGTGAACGTCGTCCAAACTTCATCCGAATCGGACGATCGACGAAGCGGTCGAGGGGCGAGACAAAGGTAGACGACACGGCGAACAGGTGCGTTCAAATTCGATGAATTTATTCTTGAAACTTGTACACGAGTGTCGTTAGATTCCCCGCGACGAAATAGGAAGTCGTTACAGTTTGAACAGATTTTAGAGATTTCTTCTCGAGTGACCTCGTGCAGAGGATTCTTTGAGATGATTCAAATAAACGTGTCCGTTTTTCAAACTTTGGGAATTAAGTGGAATTATTTGGAAGAACGAGATAATTCGACGTTTTGAATTCTAATTATTAATATTTTAAATTAATTAAAATGAATTTGTGGCTCTCTAGATGGTTTGTTACTTTGGGACTCTCTACAGGGTCCGCGCTTTCAGGGGGAATGTTTAACAATTTTACTTTGTTTTATTTATTTTTATCTGTGTTATAAATCATTTCTTTTAGGCATTATATTTGAAAGAGTTACTATAATTTTATAGGATAAAATTATCTAATGGGGAATATCTAATAACTTTGTTATATTTATTTTTATTTATGTCATAGATCAGAATTTGCATCCTTTTTAGGTATTATATTTGAATTAATTACTATAATTTTGTAATATAAAATTATCTAATAACTTTATTTATTTTTATTTATGTTATAGATTAGAATTTGCATTTTCTTTTAGGTATTATGTTTGAATTAATTACTATAATTTTATAGTATAAAATTATCTAATGGAGAATATATAATAACTTTGTTTTATTTATATCATAGATCAGGATTTGCATTTTCTTTTAGATATTTTATTTGAAATAAATACTGTAATTTTAAGCTGAAAATTACCATCTTTCGCGAGCTCGATGTGTTAGAAATGATTAGATTTCAGAGTGTTTCCATCGTCGGATCCGCGTTTCATTGAGCCATCATTCACGGTAGCCCGTATCATGCAATTATAATCACTCGAAATTCCCGGCTAACATGTTTATGGATCAATTTCGTCCAACGAACGCATCCGACGCATAGAATCAGACAACTGTACGTCCAGTTCATTCATAAGTTTATGGCGCGTGAAATGTGCTGCAGGAATTTACATACCGCGCTCGCTGTTTCGTTCACCTTAACCGTAACTTGACCGCTACATTTACGACACTTTTAGTTGGAAAATCACCCCTTAGAGAACTAAATTGCCGCGTTATCGCCTCTTAATTAATATATTACACGCCTCCTTATTCAATTTATCAGCTCTCACTATACCGTGTTCTCCTAAGTGGAAGACTTTCAACAGGGAATTTTATATTAAATAAAAGGTATATTCTAAGGTGAAAATTTATTACTTTATAATTGTTTATGTTAATTACAAATAATACCTTTGAAAATCACTGAAAGTTTAAAATGAAAAATTAAATAATTACTTCTTTAGTAATGCGTTGGATTAATTATTGACTCAAATTAACAAAATTAAAAAAAAGATGGAACAAAGTCCATTTCTCTCTTCATTCACATGTCACCATCAAATTATCTGAATAATCGGTGTTCTAAATATAAATTTTCAATAGAAAATTTTTTGTTAAATAAAAGATATATTCTAAGCTGAAAATTTATTATTTTATAATTTATGATATTAGTTACTGATAAAGCGTTTGAAAATTATTAAAATTATTATAATTTTAGTAATACTTTGAATTAACCTTTTAAAATTATATAAATAACATGTTAATTGCTAATATCAAATAGCAATCTGGCTTATATACTACTAAAATAAATATAAAAAAAAATCCTTTAAATTAGAATATCACTTCAGTAGTATAATTTAAAATTAGAGCGATCGGCTGTGCTAAAGGGTTAATTATTGACCCAGCGATTCCGGTGATGGCTACCAGGTTAAGAAAATACAAAAAAACTCACAAAGCCTAAAAAAGATCAACTGTTCCACCTGCCAGATCGAACAAAATCCATATCTCTTTTCATTCACCCGCCACCATCAAAGACCCTCTCTAATCCTCAAGGAACCGGCGTTAGTCCAAAATTGACCCACGTGTCACTTAAATAGCTCCACAAGTAGGTTAACCTTCCTGTCCCAAAATCAGCAATGAGAAAAACGACGTTTCCCTAGATCCTCGTCGTTTAAGTATCATCAAGGTTGCGATGAAAAATCGAAACGTCGACCTTCCGAAGGCGATCATCCACCTGATAGGGAAACTCGCGCGAGGAAGAGAGAGAATCGATCACGAGCTGAAGAGAAACAACGTAACTCGCGTCGGTTCTTCGTTTCTGGGGTAATTTTAGATCGGTGAGATAGCACGCTACGTGTACGAATGCGTGCTCCAAGGGAGAAGGGGGTGGCCGGGATGGGTGACTGAAAGAGAAAGAGCAAATCGCGAGATGGGTGGGGAGAAACAACGACGAAGAGGGGTGAAAGAAAAAGTGGAGGAGAAAATCGGGATCAACCAACGTGAAATGTTTACGAAAGAGAAAAACGAAACGAGGGGAAGGTGTTGGAGGAGGGAAAACGTCCCTGTGAGAAGAACAAGGCCAGACACCGAGGAAAAGATCAGGGTGAAGATAGCGATGGGACTAATTCAATTGCCAGTGAAAAATACTCCTACACTCGGATTCGGGGGTTTAAAAAGATTTTATGTTGCAAGTGGATATAAATGTGTTTTATGTTGACGCGATACCGCGTTTTCTTTTATGATAAACGTTTATTCAACCGTCGCGTAGTAAAATGTTATTTAACCCTTGAACAGCTGTCTGGGTGAATCGAGATTTAAATTTATAAAACAAGGATATTGACCTAGAATTAAATGTATATTTTGGAAGAATAATTTTTAGAGGGAGATTAAAATTGGGGATCTCTCCATGGTCCGTCGTATAAGGGTTAACATATTCAGTGTCACAGTGAAAATGTCCATATATAGTCAGACGCGTTTTAATTGTAATTATGAAGTAGAGTGGCTGTTATTTAATTTTAGAAAGACTAAAGGAAGAATCACCAATTGAAAAATACTTTATTCTTTTCATCTAAGAAATTGTTAAACAATAATTGATTCTCATTAATGCCTTCAAGATTAGCACTGAAGAAGTGATTTTAATTTAGTGAAAATATTAGCAAAAATAGAATTAAAAATAAATCCCAATTTTTCTAAGATTAATACTACGTTTTCCATTTTAGAAAATGTTTTATTGAAAAAATAATCAAAGGCTAACACTTTCAGTGGTACAGTGAAAATATCCATATATAGTCAGACAAGTAATAACTGTAATTATGAAGTAGAATGGCTATTATCTAATCCTAGAAAGACTAAACAGGATCAACAATTGAAAAATACATTATTCTTCTCATCTAAAAATTGTTTAAAAAATAATTTATTATCACTAATGCCTTCAGGATTAGCACTGAAGAAGTGATTTTAATTTAGTAAAAATATCAACAAAAATAGCATTAGAAGTAAATCCCGCTCTTTCTAAGATTAATATTATATCTTCCATGTTAGAAAAATTAAATAAAAAGCCTCTAACGTTCTGTCTAACAAAAATTTCTCAAATTGTAAGAATGACAGCTGATGATAAAGCACCTGTTGCTCTATAAAAGTTTAATATCGTTGAACGTAGTATTACATTCCCCTTTTATATCGGTAAAACTGAATGCATTCTGATGTTACATCAGGTTTCTAGAATTATAAGGAAGACAGCTGATGATGGAGTAGCTTTTGCTTTATACAACTTTTCCCATTTGTAAAATTGGAGTTAACAGATGTACTATTTGAGTTTCCAAATACCACCTAAAATGTCTCGTCATTTCACTAAAATTTCAATCATTTCAAAACTAAATTTTCTAAAAATTCTAAAATCCACCTGTCTGCAAGCAACGTTCACCTTCCCGTCAAATGCAATCTACTTAACTTGAAATTTCTGAAAATTCGAACGCCCAAGTTCTTTTAAGGAGCACCGAGACGCTCGGAGACGCGAGGCGTCTCGAAGCCAGCGCTGGCCGTCAGGCACGGAGCTTTGAACGCGGCCAAGATAGAGAAGGCTCGTGTAACGCGAGGAAAAGAGAGGGAGGAGCGACGAAGAAGACTATTTTGCGTGGAGGCGAGGAAGGAACGATGGAAAAGGAGAGAGGCCACAAGTCCGGGAACGAGTGGTCTACTCGAACGCAGTTATGCCGACCAGCTCAAACCGGGTGCCGCCAAATCGAACCCTGGTTCGAATTCCGCACGGCCGTGGCCGCGAGGAAAAGGAAAGCCAACAGAGACAGGGGGAAGAGGAGGAAGAGGAGGGAGAGAAAAAGGGCTCGTGCCGGTGAGAAAGAAAAAGGTACGTCGAGCGCGAAGAAGCTTCCTGCCTTCCTGTACCAGCGTGAAAAAGAAACAACGGTCTAAAAAGAAAAAGGGGTTAGAAGAGGGACGTGGAGAGTTGAGCAGTGGGTGGGACGGGTGTTCGACGAGGGAACAACCCGTGGAGAGATAAAAAAAAAAACGAGCGAAAAGGTTGGCCAGCGTGCTCCCGGTCGTTAGTGAGGTGCTAGTAAAAGAAGGATGAAAAAGGCATTGTTGTTGGTCCGTTCGTTCTTTTTTCTTCACCTTCCATTTCTTTCTTTTGTGATTCGGTGAATGTGTGTCGCGTGTGACGACCGTCTTGTCGCGTTACTCAGGAAGGAAACACCGGCTTTCCCTGGTGCAACCCTTTCTCTTTTCATCCACCGGGTCTTCGTTGCTCTTTACACGAGCTCTTTCTTGTGGTGTTTCTAGTGGGAAATTTTATGAAGGTGGAAAATTTTGGAAAATTCGAAATTAATATGCGAGAATCGAGTTTTCTCTTGTGGTGATTTGAGTGGGAAATTCTTATGTGGGTGGAAAATTTGGGGAAATTGAGAGGGTGGAAAATGCAAAGCTATCCTTCTGGAATTAACACGCGAATCAATTTTTTTCTAGTGGGGGTTCGAGTGGAAAATTCTAATGAAGGTGGGAAATTTGGGAAAATGGGAAGGTGGGAAATCCGAAGTTAATATGCACGGGTGAAGTTTTCTTTGTGGTGATTAGAGTGGAAAATGCTCGGGAATAGGTCGAAAATTTTGGGAAATTGTGTAGATGGAAAATCCAAAGTTAACACGCAAAATTTCGGGAAATTTGGAAAGTGGAAAATTCGAAGTTTTCTTTATGGTGGTTCGAGTGGAAAATTCTTATGAATAAGGTGGAAAATTTCGGGAAATTGTGGACAATCCTAAGTTTAATTAAAAATTTTTATAAAGAAGGTGGAAAATTTCTTCAAATTTATAAAGTGAAATAACGAAAGTTAGCAGACGCGAATAAAGTTTTCTTTATGGTGGTTCAAGTGGAAAATTCTTATGAATAAGGTGGAAAATTTCGGGAAATTGTGGACAATCCTAAGTGTAATTAAAAAATTTTATAAAGAAGGTGGAAAATTTCTTCAAATTTATAAAGTGAAAAAACGAAAGTTAACAGACGCGAATAAAGTTTTCTTTATGATGGTTCAGGCGGAAAATTCTTAAGAAGAAGGTAGAAAATTTCACGAAATTGTAAAAATTGAAGATCCGAAGTTACTCTTCTGAAGTTAACACACGCGAATGAAGTTTTCTTTACGATCGTTCGAGTGAAAAATTCTTACGAAGAAGGAGAGAAATTGAGAAGATACTGATCGATGGTAGTCGGTTCTTCCAAAGGTGGAAAACACGGACGCGGTTCCTTTGGGCCGAGGATATTTTCTGCGACGATGATTCAGAGACGGCAGGCAATCATATGGTTCGTATTTACGACGCGGAACGATCGAGATTCGACTCGTTATAGAGATTGATAGCCGGGACAGAGAGACAGTGAGTGTAAAAATTGTGCCACGACCAGGTTTTATCTCCAAAATCATCCTGAACTTGGTTTTTAAAATTCATATTCAAAGCAAAAATATTTTCAACGTAAGTAGATACTTCTAAAAATTGGAAAATCATCAAAAGGTTAATAATCTGTAGAATTATTCAATTTTTAAATAGAAGACAAATTTCAAAAACCAACTACTTTATAAATATTTAGATAATTTTAAGTAATAAAAGGTTTCTCCAACCATTTTTCAGAAATTGAATAAGTTTCCTCCAGGAAGTAATTTACTTTGAATATATACGGAATACTCTGTAGGTAATAAATTATGTAATTTTTAGACTGATTTAAAAGCGAGGTTTGAAGACATGAAAGAATGTATATTTGAACAAGCTCAGCTTTTAACTTGTTAATCAAGGAAGAATAATATTTATAACCCATCAAAGTATCTAAGTTTTCAGAAAAGAAACTTGAAAAAAGAAAAATTACGAATCTTCTCAAAAATATAAATTGATTTTGAATAAAATTAATCAATAGTGAATTTTTAAGAAAATGTGTTTAAATATTTTGTTTATATTTGTAATTATTATACAATTTTTTTAAATGGATAATCGGTTAATGAAACAATACATTGGCTTGGAAGTAAAGCAAAAATCCGCAAGAAGAAAAAATTTATTTTCAGACTGACCGCGTGTCAGCTGTTCGACGATTGTCAGACATCGGTCGCTGAAAATTTTCACTGTTTTCTTTTCTGCCTATTAATACCCAGCTGTTTGGATTACGAATGGTGTGGCTTTAGGAATGCACATACGTCTTCCCTTTCGTTTCATTCACAAAGAATGCAATTTTCCTTTGGAAATTTGTTTTCCAATTCTCGGGGATACATCGACCGTTCACATTTTTCTCCCTCTGCGCTCGTTTCTTTCTCGTAAAACCGTGGGAAAAGTAGACAAGTTTTATTATCTTTTCCAATATCGAACCAAACAGACCTGTCGAAACGTAAGTTTAGGTTTCTGGCTTTAAATTACAGAATTTATTAAATTGCAGAAGGAACAATTTCGAAAAATTTTAAATTAAGATAGGGAGGGGAAAACTTAAATTGAAAAATAAAAGAAAAATTAATCATCCTTCGATCCTTACTCGAGACGCGATTTTAAAATTTCAAAAAACAATATACTACTCCCTCGTAAATTTTCAGCTACATTGAAATGAAAATAATCATCGTGCCATGTTTTGCTTTATTAACGCCTTTTATTAAAACAAGATAATAAACATTCCTATTTTCCAACCATTAAAAACAGTTTTAACGTCAACAAACAAAAGAAAATTGACTTCAGAAACGCGAAAATAAGTTCTGCTTTTTAGTTGCCTCGGTATAAGTATCAGTAAACATTAAACTAAAAAGGAAAACACGTGTCATGAACACGGTGTACTATATCCATTAATTACCGCGAATAATTGGAAGAAAAAAGTATTAATTAGCAACTAGGGAATTAAGTAGATTGTGCTGAATGGAGCAGTAATTGAGAAAATAAATGCAAAAAGAGATTACAAGCCTAATTGCACCCTCCTCGATTATTCTCAATTTTTATATGGAAAAAAATATGCAAATTAGAAGTCTAATTATGAAATTAGATTAAAAAAGCCTTGGTCAATCATTTGAAGAAAAATAAAAGTTAAACTTCAGAAACCAACCCCATCGCCTTTCTCAATTATAAACAAAAGTCTCATAAACATTACTTAATATTAGAAGAAAATATTATCCAGTTAATTAATCGCTCTTTCTTCATCAACTACGAAAGTAACACCACAAACACCACTGAACATCCGACAAAAAGGACTCGGTTTAATAACGCCAGGACTTCTTCCTGTCCAGACTCTCATTTAAACTAAAGAAAAAGAGGGGGAAGCAATTTCAAGAGCACCAACTTCGATGATGAATCCCTCTGGTAGAAAACATCGTCGCGAAAAAGGAAACGCTAGATCAAATTGCACGCGTATTCGTCAACTGTCCCGCCGCTCGAGCGCGGACCATGGAGACGTTCCATTGCACCCAGGGTGAAAAAACAGATTCTTTCTTTTTTTTCCTCCCTCAGTTAACCGCGCCACTGGCCTTTATTACCAACCCCCCTTTTTATTGCACTGGAACAGCCTCGAAATGACTTCGCCGAGTTCTGACCAGTCGAAACATGGCTGCACCCCTGAAATATAGAACGACGAGGGTTGTCTGTTACCGCGGGCCTCATTTCTCGGACGCAATTCCGTCGGCCCTCGGTGTTTTTCCGTTTTCCTTCCCTCGCCACTGGGAAATTTCATTTTCCTTGTCAGCCATGCGAACCCGCCCACCTCGTTGGGAAAGCTTCGACGCGTGTTTTTGACAAGGCTAATTGGGGAGGCCGGCCGGGAAGGGGATGAAAATTTGTGAGCACCGATCCTGCGGAGTTTCGGGTGGTTCATGCGATCCTTCGCATAACTGTTCGTTACTTTGCTGATTTCGACAAATTTTGGTTAAAGATTTTTCAAAAGTGTTATAAAAAGAGAGATCTGAAGTACTTAAAGTTGAATGATTTGGAAGATATACATTTTGAAATGTAATAATTTCGCACTTTTTTGAGTATCAAGAGATGATACGTCGCTCGTAAACGAACGGTATGATTGATGTTTGATTTTCAAACGGCGCCGCGACGCTATTTCGGTGCGGAACTGAGAACTTGTCGAAAAGGAAGGAGACTCGTTTGCGGAAGATCGATCAAACTTTCATCGCGACGAATTTTGGATAAAGAAAGCAGCGTTAATCGCGAACTGTTGATGAGAAATTTATTCTGCTTGCTTTTTATTCCGCCGCTGAAAGGGATCTCGTATGTGGCGAGGTGCTTTTAACTCGACACGTGGAATAAAATTACAAAAAGTAAGAAGTTTTAACATTTCGTGAATTCCTTCGTTCTACTTGCAAAATTTAAAAATATCGAGTAGCTAAAAAAAGAAAAAGAAAATTTTCTTTTTCTCCGAAACCATTAGAAATATCGCAGAACTTCATGAACGGAAGTTGTTCGTCTTAACACTTTATCTACTGAAAGATTAATAGGCTTTTTGAAAGTATCGATTGTTGAAGAAAAGTCAATTAATAATTTTTTGATTATTATAAATTCACATATAATTCTGTTGAAATATTGAAAGATGTTCTTCAATTAAGAGGAAATTGAAAAGAAAAGTTACACCTTCTAATCTTTAATTATTGTTAATTAGGAGGAGGAAGAAAATTAATTAATAACCTTCTGATTATTACAAATTCACATATAATCCTGTTGAAATATTGAAAGTTAGATATTCTTCAATTAAGAGGAAATTGAAAAGAATGGTTACACCTTTTAATTATTAATTATTGTTAATTAGAAGGAGAAAGAAAATCAATTAATAACCTTTTGATTACTACAAATTCATATATAATTCTGTTGAAATATTGAAAGTTAGATATTCTTCAATTAAGAGAAAATTGAAAAGAAAGGTTACGCCTTCTAATATTTAATTATTGTTAATTATAAGGTGATAATGCGTACTTATTTTATTTATGGCCGGTGGGTAATGTGTTAATATATAACATTTTTTGGTGTCGAAGCAAAAGATTGATTAAACAATTATAAAAAGTTACAAACAAAAATGTTTCCACATAAAAAAATGCTGTACATTAAAAGGAACAAGTTTTGCTTATGAAGTTCTTCGATACCTCTAACGATTCCGTAGAAAAAAAAAATCAAAAAAAGACGTAAAACAGTCGAAATTTGAATGGCTATTTTCATCCCCTTAGATTAAAAACTGGCGGCCATAAAAACCAGGGTGTGTTTTAATTAGGAGAACATCCCTTTCATACTAAGTTTCATAATTTTCCGAATCATTTCTTGTAAAAAAGCAATAAAATGAAAATGAATAAACTCACAGTACTGAAGAATCCGGTAAATGATGAACAAGCAGCTCGATGATAATAAATTAAATAAATTCACCTGAAACAAAAAAGAGAGACAGAAATTAGAAAAAATTCAGATACAATAAAAAAAAATTGCACCCTTAGCATTTGAACATTTTAAATCGAACCCCATCGCATTGGCAAGCCGCAAACTTTCAATTTCCACCTTTCCCTTTCGATTCTCAAGCTTTTCCATGACCGTCCCGAATTTCCTTGCCGGCAAGTCACCCATTGGGTCAAGAGCTCGCCCTCGGCTCACACCCTTCCAATTTCACGCGTCCCATGAATCACGTCCGCGTCTCTCAAAACTCCATAATCGTCCTGCTCGTCGGAAAAACTCCTCGGGCCAATTTATCCCGCGACAGTTTTCCCGGCCGCTTCCGAGCCGGTTGTGAGAGCAGAGGGGGGTGAGATTCACGTGCCGCGTGATTTAGGGGATGGTAACCCGCTTTCGAGGACAGAACGATAACCCAAGTTTAAATTGGAGGGTCGACCACTTAAGATTCAGTTCCATAAACTGGAAAGTTCAGTCCCACTTTCCATAGGGGTAGAAGCGGCGACGGCGAGAGGGGGTGGGCAGCTTGACGCTGCAATTAGGCGAGTATTTTCGATCGAATTCAATTAGCCTCGAGACGAAATCGCGAAGACAAAGTTCGCGGTGTCTGCGAGTCTCGCGAACCAACCCCCCCCCATCTGCCGTTCGTCGGGAATAAAATCGAGAGGGTAGCAGGCGTGATTTATTTTATTGTTGAGAAGAAAGCATCGTAGGATTCGACGGTACAGAGAAGTTCTCTCGGTTTCTCCGCGCCTTTTGTTTCATTTTTCTCGGCTCATTGTTGCACGGGATCTTTGAGGATGAAATGGGAAAGCTTGTTACCGCGGGGGGAGGACGAGGGTAAGTTTGTGCAGAGGGAAATTGAATTGATTGTACTGAGTAGACGGGGGATTGCGGTACACTGGCGGACAAAGTGAATTTCAAACAACTCGGAAGAAGCGTGTGGCAGGAATTTTGTTTGCTAAATAATTTCATTGTCGTGTGGAACAATGGAGAACAACAATTTACAGAAATGTTATTCTATTCTGAAATAAAGTAACGTATATATATATGATTGATCCTTTTTCTTAAAAAAGTAGACAATATAATATAATGAGTTTCTTGAATAAAGGAAAATAATATGAAATATAAGATTAAATTAAAATTGGGGCTCTCTCCATGGTCCGCCGTCCAAAATTGAAGAAATTCTATATATTCTTACTTTTATAGGAAAAGGGTTAACTGTATACATTACCCCATAATTTTTACCAAATTTTACAAAATTATTTAAAGTAAACATTGAAACCTTGCGTTACATGAAATAATGAATCATTTTTTGCTCGAATAGTCTTGTCTCTCTCCATGGTCCGCCGTCCAAAATTGAAGAAATTCTATATATTCTTACTTTTATAGGAAAAGGGTTAACTGTATACATTACCCCATAATTTTTACCAAATTTTACAAAATTATTTAAAGTAAACATTTGAAACCACGAAATAACAAATCATTTTTCGGACACAAAATATTTTCATTCGCTCGAATAATCTTAGGGGCTCTCTCCATGGTCCGCCGTTACAATTACCCTCTACAACACTTTATTTTATTTTCTAAACTCCCCCAAAATAAAACAAATTCTCCCTACTCATGTTATCAATTTTCGATTTCAAAAGAAGTATGTATTTCCAAAAATGTTCGCAATCCACTTTTGTGCGATTGGAGAAAAACCATGTCAGCGCTGAAACGCTCGGAAAAATTGACTCTCGCGCGGCGTGTTCGGGCGGATACACGGGAGAACCAGTGAATCCCCGGCTCGATCGAGTGCATAGAGCGAGAGTGAGCGCGAGTACGAGTGCCGATGACGGTGCATTTGCGACACGGTCGAGGTAACGACAACCCATGGATTACTCGCGCGACACGTGTCGACGACGTTTACCCGCGTCACGTTAACGTGTGCATCCGCGTCGTTCCGCGTAAGTGCGCGCGGAAGTGCGGGTACACGTGGTTTCGATCCGGTTGCGGATGATTTACATGCGGTCGCGCAACACCGGCCAACCAACCTGCCGCACAACGACACCCGACACTTTCCGCTTTTGCGTTTTAGATCCGCATGCCCCGCTGATTTCGACTTTGCCAAACGACCCTGGAGATCGAACCAGGCGCCGACCTTTCGCTCGTTTCGCAAATCCTCCAGGGATACGAGCTTTTCGAGAACAGGGAATGTTCGGTGGCTCGAAAAACATCCCCAATATTGTTGAAGTTAACACGTTGATTAGTGGTCACCGACATTTCGAATTTTTTACAATTCAATAATTAGTAAAAGAAAATGAAAATAGTAAAAAATAGTAAGTTAGTAAGTTAAATATAAAAATAATAAAAGAAAAGTTTAAATAAATTTGGTATTATATTAATAATGTAAGGTACTGATTTAAAATTTTTAAATTTTACTGATGAAAATTAATTGATTATACCTTTGATAATTACAGGTTTAATATGTCTGACTACATATGGCTTTTTCTACTGTGGCAGTCAATGTCTTAATTCTTCATTATCTAATTTCTTTTTAATTTTGATCTTAGAAGTATATTTGAAAGAGTATTGTATAATATCGAATTTGTAAAATTTACTAAAATTTATAATTAATTTATGACATTATTTTAAAATTTCAACATTTTGTTATAGTGAAGTTATTAAAATTTTTATCTTAGAAGTATATTTGAAGCAAAGCAATATAATACTGAATTTCTAAAATTCACAAAAATTTCTAATTAATTTATAACATTATTTAAAAACTTTAGCACCTTGTATGGTGAAGTTATTAAAATTTGTATCTTAGAAATATATTTGAAGAAAACTGATATAACACTGAATTTCTAAAATTTACCAATATTTCTAATTAATTTATTTTAAAATTTTAGCACCTTATTATGGTGAAGTTATTAAAATTCATAGTAAATGAAATAGAGAATTTTCAGTGAATGAAAAGCACATACCCCTTTTCCGTTCAATTCGTATTGATAAAACGCCTCAAGGTTTTCGAATGATACGAGCTATGCTCGAAGCGATCAACAAACTCGAACGAAGCGAAAAAGGATGAAATAATCGGTTAGAAAGGAAGGTCGTGTAATTCCATCGTAACGACTCGTCTGCTTTACGTCGTCGAACCGATCGCACGTAACATACGGCCATCAGAATGCGTATCGAACTCGCAACCGGAAATCGTTAAAATCGCGCCAGCTGGCTAAATACGATGTTTTCCGCCTGCAATACCATTTTGAATTGTCAACGTTGCTTCCTTGCATCATTTCAATTCCTATCAGCAATAAATGATGCAGTATCAAATACTAGCAATAATATATCTTTGTAAATTATTAATAATTTATTTCAAACTCTTTTTAATTTAATCCTTATTGATAGTTGCACTTAGGACACTGTGGGGTATGAGACGACCCCAGGTAATTAAGCTTTTTTCCTTTTGGACTAAAATTCGTCCCTTAAAATGTCCAATCTCAAGAGTGTCCAGCTAAAATTTTAGCTATTTATATGAAAATTTTAAAAAGTTATGAATTTTTGTGTGAAATTAATTTTTTCGATTTTTCTAGGTTTTTCAATTTTTTTTTCATATTCAATATTTAATTTCACTAAAATTAGCTATGAAATATGTTAAAATGATTTTCGAAGATTATCTAGGAATTTTTTAGTAATTAGGGTCTTAAACGCTCCATCTATGTTATTCTGCTGAATTGCAAAGATTTTTTATTGAGATTATATAGTTTGGTTTAATTCCAAATGATTGAACTGCAGGAGTTTTAATATGGAAAATTTAATTTCAAATTTAATAATACATCTGAAAACGAATGGTTCCTTCATGATTTCACACTTCATTGTTTAATCTGGCACGTTTTCCTTCGGTGTTCTGTGATTTTTCACCTGTGACTTCTTATTTACAAGTGAATCCTACGATTTACTGCATTGTTTGGCTAAGAAATTGTTTCTAAATTTAATCCACCATGATTTCGAATTGAGGTATTGGCACGATAGAAATATATTTCCTCGTTTGAAACAATAAATTTCAATTTCTGATGTAAAATTATTAATCACAGAACTTTAGAAAAATTGTTATCCTATTTTCATAATAAAATAATTTTCATTTCTGATGTAAAATTATTAATCACAGAACTTTGTAGAAAAATTGTTATCCTATTTTCATAATAAAATAATTTTTATTTCTGATGTAAAATTATTAATCACAGAACTTTGTAGAAAAATTGTTATCTCATTTTCATAATAAAATAATTAAGGAATGAAGTTCTGTCAAAATAATCATCAGCTTAATCAATTCAAGCGTTTAATTGTTATTTCTAGCTTCATCTTTCCCAAACTATATTCATCAAACCATTTATATCCAAGCTTCCAAGAATCCTCCAAGTTTCCTCGCAGCAAACGTCGGGAGAAGAGACATTCCTTCTCCTTAATCCCCCGTCCCGTTATCCTTCTCAGCTTGTGTACCTTAAAAGACCCCGTCCCGTTCTCTGATAAGTGTCACGCTAATGCACGACACTTAACGAGAGCTAAGTTTTTGCTCGACAACGCGGACAACTTTTCGAATTGAGTTCCTCTCTCGTTTGTGGCATTAAAATGCATCCGTGTTCAAATGAACGTGATTACGGTCGCGAATATTTCGGGAAACCGTGGAATCTCGTTTCCAACAACGGCAAAACTTTCCCTACGGTGAATTGAAAAATAAAGAGAAGAAAACTCCTTCTGATTACCCGCTCGACACGTTTCTTCTTGAATAAAACGAGTACCGCTTATTATAATGACAATGTGGAATTTTTTTTTTTTAATTAAAAAAGAATTTTTCTATTTCCTTCTACTGCTATTAGTGGCAATAACAACAGAATGTTATTTTTCATTAAAACAAATAGAATTGATGTAAAAGTTTCAATTGAAATTTTTTTAATGAACTTTGATCAAAATAATTAACCCTTTAATAACGAAGGTTGGGTCAATCGTGAAGCAAATTTACAAGATATTGTAAAGTTAATGTATAATTTTTAGACGAAAGAGTTTCATATATTGGAAAAAATACTTGTAAAGGATTAATTAAATTAATTAATTGTAATTGTCACTTGTAATTAAATTAAGATTGGGGCTCTCTCCGAGGGTTAAAAATATCACATTCACTAATCATTTTTAGTTTAGAAGAAGAGTTTAGAAGAAATTTTAGAAAATGAAAATAATATGAAATTAAATTAAAATTGGGACTCTCTTCATGGTCCGCCGACCAAAGAATCAACACGTTCACTGACACAGTGAAAATATTCGTGTACAATCAGACACGTTATAATTGTAATTAGGAAGTAGAACGACTATTATACCTAGAAATTTAAAAATAATATGAAATACAAAATTAAATTAAAGTTCGAGCTCTCTCCATGAGCTCTCGAATGATTTAAATTTTCAATATTAATTCAAAGTTCTTTCCATCTATTTTATAATAAATTATAAGACTCTCTTTTACGACTTAATAATCTTCATCTTTTGTTCATTTCTTTTTTACCTCCATTCTGCTCTCAGAATCATCTTTTTCGAGCTCATTCTTTTCTCCCTTCTGTCCCTCTGTTTGCATCTTTGTGTCCTAGTGTCTCCTTTCAAATCTCTCACTGTTAATCCCTCTTCATTCAGCCTCCCTCTCTTAATCCATGCGTTTCTTTCAGCTCCCCTTTTCTAGGATTCCGCAGCTTAATCTCTTTAGTCTCTGACCCTCTTTTCTCTGGATTCAACTTCCCCTCCATAGGTGAAGAACACTTCTTCTTTTAATTCTTCTCTATTTAAATCACTCCTCTTCGGTGCCTCTGCTTCTTACGTCTTTTGATTCACCCTCCTGTAAACTACCCTCAGGATTTTATTAATTTTTATCCTTCATCCTCGAGAAAGTCTATTTTCTTCAGGCAATTTGTTTTTACCAGTCTCCTCTATCCTTTCAACCCTTCTTCGCCATTCCCTTTTCTCTCCACCTTTCTTCGTCCCTCTTTCCCATTAACCTTTCTCCTCTTCCAGAAGCAACGTTCCCCGTCAATCTCTCTGTGACAGGCCGAAAAAGCAGCGTATCCCACAAACGAACGACGATATGCACCTGTGCTTTCATCCTCCTCCCTTAT
Organism: Osmia bicornis bicornis; assembly: GCF_907164935.1. Lineage (NCBI taxonomy): Eukaryota > Metazoa > Arthropoda > Insecta > Hymenoptera > Megachilidae > Osmia > Osmia bicornis. Next base: position 5,094,916 of record NC_060223.1, read on the forward strand.
TCCCCCCACCCTCACTTTCTCTCCCTCTGTTCCTCTCTTTCCCGGCCACGCGTTCCTCTTTGATGTCACTTCTCAGACTCTGTGTACCGTGCACGGTAAAAAGAGACGAGCTGAAACGCTGTTCAAAGCATAGATTTACGTTCCACCGCCGCTTTCCAGCGAGAATGTTTTCCTATTCCATGTATATCAGCCGGGCAAGCGTGCAGCTGCGGGGGTGCGCGACACGTTACGCGAGGGGTGAATCGGCCCGCTGGCGAACGCTTTAATCGACCGTCCCCCCAGGGGAGGGAGAGCGCTTCAAAACCAAGACGAACCCGCGTACGACCCGGATTTTCCACCCACGAATTTTTGAGACTATGCACCACCGCAAACGCTGATGCTCGTTTCTCTTCGCGTTTACAGAGAACCCACGTCCTTACCAGGGAAATTTCAATTTCGGTCGCTACCCTTTGAGCTCTTATTTGGTAACCTCGGTTTGCTGCTTACTTTACTGTCGCTACGCTACCTACGAGCTAGCTGAAATTTTCAAACCCCTGACTTCAATATCGTTGATTTCTGGGATTTTTCAGATTTTATTCCATGTAATTTTGAGATATTTTAGTTTTAAAATAATTAATGGTGCATCAACATCGTAGATTAAACTCTGGGATTTCTGGAATTTTACGGGTGTTTATTACTGTGCTGAGACTGGTTTTTAGATAATTATTATTTACTGCTTTTTAAATGAGATATTGCAAAATTTTTATTTGATTAATTTTGAGATAATTTATTTTAAAAATAATTGATCGTGCATTAATTTCTCGGGGTTTTTAGAGATTTGAAGGGTGTTGAGATATTGCCAAATTTTCATTTGATGTAATTTTGAGATAATTTATTTTAAAAATAATTGATATTGATCTATTTCTTTTTGTTTCAGAAGAAGGAGCATCAGAGAAATTTGCAAATCACTTATGGAATTCAGACTATAATTTCGGTTCCTGAAGAAATGAAAAATTCGAGGATAAGGTTTTTTGAAATATAAGAGAATAACAATAATTTATGAAGATCCATCGATAGAGTAGACAAATTTAATTAAAAGACACTTCTCATTGAGAGGATAGCGGAGAAATTCGCAGAAATTCAGTGAAAATGTCCGAGATACCATGGAAAAACACCTTGGACGCGTGATGGGATGGCCAGGAACGTGAAAAAATTCGTCGGCGATAAATTCGGATCACTGGTGCGAATAAATCCAGAGAAATCGAAGGGAGAGGTAGACCGGAAGCGGGCTAGCCCGCGGCGGAAGATCGCGAATATATTGAAAGAAATACAGAAGGACAACGGTGGACAGGAAAGGGTGGGAGAGAAAACGCTTGAATACGCTGATAAACGGTTGAATAATGGCCACGCAAATTGCGTCGGTGGAGAACCGTGTGATAAATGAACGACCGATGGAAATTCCTTCGGGTGCAACGTGGATGCACCAGGCCCGGTTGCACAACTCGTTGTCGCTTTCATTCAAACAATTCTTATGAAATCATTCAGCTATTCTGAATCTGATTCAGAGCTGTTCTAGGAAATTTCATTTGGAACTCGTGGTGAGTTTGAAAATTCAAATGGGACGATCGTGACCCATATCTATTAATTAAAGAATTAGATGCAAAAACCAGGCAGCTGCATTTTTATTAAATTCACAGGAACTGAAGAAAACTGTTTAAATATTTTTTTCTTAAATATATAATTAAATTTCAATTTCTATAAAATTAGAGCTGCCTGGTTTTTGCATCAAATTCACCAATTAGATTGGTGAATTAAGAATAATTAAAATAATTAATTATAATTCTTTTTTAATGTGATTTCAATCTTTTCTCTTTTTAGAGTTAACTAATTTGGAGGAACTTTGAAATAAAAAGTTTGTGAAGAAGAAGAAAGGAAATTTGGAAAAGTATCAAATAAAAAAGAAGCAGAGCCACAGACACAGTTTCTTCTTATAAATAAAATTTAAAGTTTAGGTAAGTGTTAATAGTTAAATTTTAAGAAACAAGGGGATATACTAATAATAATAATACTTTTAGGATAAACAGAGCTGTAAGACCCATAGAAGGGAAAGAAGTTTGTGAAGAAAGTTGGAAAAGCTGGAAAATTGCATAATAGAAGATAATCTGAAGAAATATAAGAAACTAAGGAGGCAGCATTCAGTACTTTCCATAAGGAATAAAGTTTCATATAAAAATTTATAAAAGAAAAATTTAATTGAAAGACATTTTGAAAAATATAAAATTAAAAATTCAGCAACTACAGGTGTGAAATTGAAAACTGGATACTGACAGAATTATCAGAACGGATGCTGAGGAAAAGATTGCATGAAAAGCTTGCAAAAGAGAAGGAAAGCTGCAGAGGGATGTAAGAAAAATTTAGAGAGTTGGAGGGAAAAAGGAAACAATAGAAAAAGTATAAAAGTTTAAGAAGGGAAGCGTAGAATCTGGGAAGGATCCAGAAGAAATTTAATTTAAAAAAATCCAACAGGAGAAAAATATCGTAGAGAAGATTGTAACAAGAGAAAAAAAAGGAAAGGCAGAACCAGTGGAAACTTCGGAAGCACTTTAAGAAGGAAAGCAAAAAGCTAAAGAGGAATCGGTGCAAAATCCAAGGAAGGAAAGAGACGCGACAGTGATTTACAAAGTCTCTGGGAAACCATTAAAGAAGAAGTAACAATTCGAAAATCGAAGAACAAAACTCTAATTGCAAAATAAAATATAAGAAATATATATTTCAGATCGATAAAGCAGAGATTTAAGAAAAAGAAAAGTAGAAAATTATTAAATGTTTCGCTAATTAACTAATCAATCGTCATTAATTAATAGTACAAATCTCATAAAATAAATTAATTATTAAATCTAGATTGAAAAATCTCCTAAAGCAATTTAGTTTTCTAGTAAAATTTTGTTAGTGTTCAATTTAAGAAGTTCGTGAACTGCAAGAACAGTGAATTTTAATTGAAACTTCTAATTATGTCAGAAATTTGCGATCGCTCGTTTCGAACATTCTAATATACTCAAGTGTGTTTTTGTGATCGCGGTGAGATTGTAAATTAATAAAAATGATGGCGGGTGCTGGAATGTTGAGAACCAGACGCAGGGACGTGAGTGTGAAACCGAATAGGAAACTCGACCGGAAGTCGTCGAGGGGGATGATCTACGAGAACGAGGAGCTCAGGTTGAGGACAATTAATATCAACGCTGAAGTGGAACAAGGTAAATATCCTTTTCTCAAACAGGAATCATATCAAAACCTGTAGAAACATTTTCTGAAATTCTCCATTATTTTAAAAAATCTTTTCTGTTACTTTAATTCAATCAATAACCACAATATATTAATTACAAATTTAAAAAAATAATTAGAATATTGTCTATTAAAAAGGCTATCTTTTACATATCTTTTACAAAGAGCGTAAAAAATATGCCAAATGGTTCAACTATCCATTTAGCCATCCTGGAGAAATTAAAGTGTACTAGTGACTAGGGACTTTATTCAAAAAACATGGCGAGCCTGCACGCTGCCAGTAATTCCCCGCTAGAAATAGACACTGGTGTTCACTAGGTTCGTGCGTCGAATCCGCTGCAAACTATTTTGGAAACTTGGCCAAACTTTCTGTTCGACCGGCATCTGTCGAGGTTCCAGCGGTTCCATAACTTTTCCAACTTCTTTCCTCGATAACTAGTGCTAATCGCGTACGATTTAACGCGAAAAAAATCCCTAGTTTAATTCGGTGCAGTAACCATTGAAAAAAGATTGTGATAATAAAATTTCGGGAAGGATGAGGCAGTGAAACGTTTTAAAATAGTGCAAATTGAATGAAAAACGGTGAATTTGTAAAAATTTCTAGAAATTAATTTGGAGACTTTAATTATGGTAAGTGTATCGATATTATTTGGAGCAAAGAATAGATCGTTGAATAGCGTGTTCAAATTTAAATGGAATTTTGAAATGATTTACGAAACTGTAGGATAAATGTTCAGTTGTTGAGGGGAGTACATTTTATGAATTGTGTACACACTTTTGATTGATATATGTGTGTAGAGGGGATGATTATGTAAGCAATATTAGCGGCGATTTTTGTACCAGTGGGCCAGATATTTGGAAGCGTAGAAATGATGGTTTAGATAGCGTCTACGGTGTATGAAATATATTCTTTTATAAATAGAGAACGCTCGTGAGACGCTAATAATAAGAACAGAATTTTCTCGACGGTTGTGAGTTAAAAATTATATCAAATCGAGGGTGCAGATTCTAGTTAGCTATGAATCATATCGCAATTTAAAAAAAAAATTGCAAAATAAATAAGAAGGCTTAGAAACTTACAAATAATTATCAGAATATTTAGACTGATTAAATTGAACAAAATTAATTTTAATTTTATAATTTTTTCAAAATTCTTAAATGTAAAAAATCGTGATCTGATTGAAAATATTGTTAGATCCACGAATTTCTAGAAAAGTATAAGACAATATATGAATGAGGAAACTCGAAAGGTCAACAATTTTCCGAAAATCTGTTTACCTGTCGTGCCAAGAAAAGCTTTGTTTTGGCAACAGTTCCCGCCTACGGATCATTTGTTCTCCAAAATGCTCTAGAATACCCAGATGTCGTTTCTATACGGTTTCTCAAAGAGCTCGTGGAAATGTGTTCCGAAAATGAAAACAAATTTCATCGCCAATTGAAATGTTGACTTTCCAGAAATTGATGTATTATGGTAGAAGAAACAATTTAAAGCGGATGCTCCGGATAGTCATTGTTCTTGACTGCATCATTTAACCCTTGACCCAAAACATACAAAATATATGCAAAAATATTAACTTAAAATTGAATCAAAAGAGTTTCATATTACGGAACAGTGTAAAATTTAGAAAATAAAATTAGGGCTTTCTCCATGGTCCGTCGTCCAAGGGTTAATTATAACTTATCAAATTTGCAATTTAAAATCTTCGATGTTTTATTAATAAAACAATAATATTTAATAATAATTCAATGTTAAATTAAAATTTTATAAGGTATAAAAATTAAGGTTCATAAATTTTTGAATAAATTAAAAATATTCCCATCGCTTTATACTAAAACTATAAAGCATATTTGACGCTATCTCTACTAATTTCCAAGCTATTATTTATCACCGTGTTTTCTACCTCAAAATTTGAATTATTCACCGAGACATAAATATTCCAGTGCACTCTTAACATCTGGTTACTTTCAACAACAATTAATCAACCTTAAAAATCAATGAAGTAGATTTAGAGTATAGACTTTGTTGCAATTTGCTTTCTCATTGGTCAGAAATTATTATCAGTATAATATACTATCATTTGAGCGCATCGGTAGGCCTTGATTATTACATGAATCATTAAACCCCATGCAAGGCTATTAAAACGGCTTAAGAATCTAAATAAACGGAAGCCCAGTTGCAAAAACACCTAATCCACTAACATAAATGTTTCTTATAATTCCTCTACGAATTTTACGTCAGATTCTCAGCTTCTGATAGCTGTGATTCTTTGAATCTTTGTTTCGAAGAATCACCCTCAATGTCAGGGATCACTGTTAAAATATTCTTTATTTCTTCGCCGATACCAGGGATATTTTTGGAGTTTGCATAATTTCATTCTATCAATCGAAAGTTCCCTCGATTGAAAAATAAGCAATTACCCATGACGGTAACAGCATTGGAAGTGTAAAGAGTTGGTAATTTCCGCTGAGAAATTTAGAACAATATACACCTTTCCTTGTTTGTTCGGATATTTCTCGCGATCAAATCAGGCTTTCATTAGGAAAACAGTGAATTAGGGGAGGCAGGGATCAACAAATCTTAAAATTAAGTATCCATTTTCTGAATCCCTCGAAGTAAAAATGAAATTGAAGAAAATGTAATTCCTTCAGAGACGAAAAATCTCTGAAGAACGTTTAATTTCGAGGGAACGTCGATTTGAAAATGTTGCTGGCAAGTCTGGAGCCTCTTGTTCAAGCTATTTCTACCTGTATCGATCCCTCGATTTCGATGGGGCCTGTTTTCACGACGTCACACGAAAGCCAGACGCCCCGTGCGTCATGCTGGCTTATTTTCAGGCGCTTTTCAAGACGCTTGACAGATTACACCGAACCGCGACGAAGACACGCGTTTCTAATCAACGGATTTGTCAGCGATCGCCGAACAACATCATTTTTCATTCCTTCCGTATGCTTTCTGACACGTGTGAAAACAGCGATGTTTTCTCGGTTTTCCTTATGAAACTCGAAACTTGGGGCACTTTCAAGTGAATGAAATGAAAATTGTTAGGGTGCCTTTCGAAACAGAAGAGGAATATTAGTATTAAATAGCAGGGGATAACAATTATTGTAAGTTTGAAAAATGAAGAAAATAGAAAAATATGCGACCTTAAACAATTAAATTAAATTAAATTAAATTAAAGAGAAGATTTGTGGAATATAAACTTGGGGCACTTTCAAGTGAATGAAATAAAAATTATTAGGCTACCTACCTCAAGACGAATATTAGTATTAAATATCAGGAGATAACAATTATTGAAAATTTGAAAAATGAAGAAAATAGAAAAATAAAGAGAAGATTTGTGGAATATAAACTTGGGGCACTTTCAAGAGAATGAAATGAAAATTATTAGGCTACCTTTCGAAACAGAAGACGAATATTAGTATTAAATATCAGGGGATAACAATTATTGAAAGTTTGAAAAATGAAGAAAATAAAAAAATACAGAGAAGATTTATGGAATATACTGTAAGAGTTTCTTTTTATGGAAAGATGACACACGGAGAAAATTCATGGAAAATCATGATTCATACAAAGTAGAGGACATCTGTTTCCCTGGAAGAATTTCCTTGTATTCAAAAGAGTAAAAAATTGATGACAAATAAAACTCAGAAAGTTTAAATACAGTTATGAAATAAAATTTTAAATAATATAATTAATATCATATTAATTATATAGAACAAGTGGAAAGGCTTGAATTATAATTACAAGGTGTCTGACTACATAAGGCCTTTTCTACTGTGCCAGTCAACGTATTGATCTTTATCACTTAAACGGCTAGTAAAGGTGCAAAAAGCAATTGATTTTAAATAATCATCTACCTTTTTATAATATAAATAATTATTCTAGGGTAATATATACAATTGTTGACTGTTTTCCTAAAAAAATAAAAAATATTGGACGGCGGACCAGGGAGAGACCCCCGAGACCTTATGGCGGACCAGGGAGAGAGCCACAATTCTAATCTAATTTTGTATTTTATATTACTTTCTTGTATGTAAGGAACGTGTTATATTATATTTTCTACTTTTTTAAGGAAAAAGATGGTCAATAACTGTATACGTTTAGAATAAATTCTAAATTTTATTAATATCCCTTAAATGAAACATTAATCAGTGGTCATAAAATTCAAAGTCAAAATAGAATATTGAATGAAACGAAGAAACAAAAAATGGAATATTGAATCAAGCAAAGAAAGAAAATGGAATATCGAATCGAACTTAATACAGGACAGCAAAGAAAAGGGTTAAGAATCGAAAGCACCCCAAGACGAGCCTGGAGGCTGCGTAACACCATGGATCCTCCATCATCCATTTCCGTCGACACGTGACGAAAGAATCTCCCTCGAGGCTGATCCAACACGCCACGGAGCAGCTACTACAAAAGATTTAAATAGTAGCGCCCGTGAGCGAGAAAGAAACCGTTCCGAAAGGAGAGGGCTGCCAGGCTTTCGGCACCGATGTACCCAATCCGCGAACTAGTTTTCTCCGGCGACTCAAAACGGTCAGCATGCCGGCCTCTTTTCACGGAAACTCATATTTTTCCATAAGCATGGGACACCATGCTCGATCAGTTAATTCTGGGATACGAAAAACCATCGACACTTTCATTACCAGCTGATCGATCTCAAATGTTTCGGTGTCAGTGAGATACTTTTGTGCATAAAAATTAAGTGCATTCAAGAAAATAAAAAATAAAAAAAAGGGTGAAAATTGAAGAGAATTTGATGAAGAATTTGTGATGTTTTAAAGAGGAATAAATTTATCCTTAATTGGAGGGTAAAATGAAATCAGTGTTGATAATTAACAATTTCTTAATTTTTTAATTGTATGTATTAAGTGTAAATGACTTCACTGAATGATATTTATAAATTGAAAATATTTATCAATGGAACTTAAATTTTTTGAAAAGACGCTCAAGTGTTTTGATAATGATACAAATAGATTACTTTAATCATGAGTTTAATTGAAATGCAAAGATGGTTTATTGAAAGTCGTAACTGAGCTGACAGTTCGTAAGCTGTAGCAGACATTTATCATTGGGCACGAGTGCGTTATTTCTGTCTCGAAACAATATCCAGCAACAGGATACACACGATGTAACGTTAGGAATGTGATGTTTGAATGATTCGAACGATTTACAAACCGATCATTTCGTTACTTCGAGAAGAGATTAATGATCATCTATTGGCGAACAGATTAACAGAGAGTTTGGATCTCGAATTTTAGAAATTGGAGAAATTTTTAAAGAAATCAACTCCTCCAAATTTCCAAATAATCAAAGAAGTCACCTTCTCCATATTTTCAAAAATTTAAAGAAGTCACCTCCATATTTCCAAATATTTAAAAAAGTCACCTTCTCCAAATTTTTAAATATTCAAAGAAATCAACTTCTTCAAATTTCCAAATAATCAAAGAAGTCACCTTCTCCATATTTCCAAATAATCAAAGAAGTCACCTTCTCCATATTTTCAAAAATTTAAAGAAGTCACCTCCATATTTCCAAATATTTAAAAAAGTCACCTTCTCCAAATTTTTAAATATTCAAAGAAATCAACTTCTTCAAATTTCCAAATAATCAAAGAAGTCACCTTCTCCATATTTCCAAATAATCAAAGAAGTCACCTTCTCCATATTTCCAAATATTTAAAGAAGTCACCTCCATATTTCCAAATATTTAAAGAAGTCACCTTCTCCAAATTTTCAAATATTCAAAGAAATCAAGTTCCCCAAACTTTAAAATATTTAACGAAATCAACTTCTCCAATTTTTCAAATAATCAAAGAAATCAAGCTCTCCAAATTTTCAAATATTCAAAGAAGTCAACTTCTCCAAATTTCCAACCAAATCAAGAAACAATCCAACGAATCGAATAAAAAGGGAAGAAGGGTCGCCCTCGATCGAGATACCAAGGGATTTCTGGATCAAATGGATCTAGAAATGTAGATCAAGGACGCGGTGTCACAAGGTGGCCAAGTCTCCCTTCCAACGCGAGGGAAGAACCGAATGACCCATCGGTTTTTCGAATATTCCTCGCGTTTCATTCTCGGAACCATTCAGGATGACGTTCAGGTGTGCCACGGGCGAGGCCTTATTTGTTGACAGAACGCTGACTATGATTATTTGATGACTCTCCTCGGAATGACTCCGTCAGCTCGCGCGGGATCCGCACGTTTGTCAGACGTAAATCAGGAGTCGTGAGTTCGCTCGAAGCCAGAATTATAATTCACTGGCCGCCAAAAGCGAGAGGGGGGAAGAACTAGTCGTTTGGAATGGAGAGATGGACAGAGAGAGACGTACACGATGCAGAGAAGAGAAAGGGGACGAAGAGGGGAAGACGGACGTGGTATGTTTTCTACCCTCCATCAGGGATTTCTCAACTGATTCCTGAAATATAGATTGTCATCGCCTGTGAAATTCAACAGTTTCTTTCATTCATTTTCTTAGTAATCAAATTGAGCTTCAACAGGGAAAATAGTGATATAGGGAAATCTGAGATCCCTAGGGAACCCTTTGATCACGAGTGTACATCATCTATCACCCACAAATAAAATAGATAAGCTTTATCATCTTAATGATTTAAATAAAAATTCAAAGGGGTAACAATTTTCTTTAATTAAAATACACCTGATCTTTGCTAATTTTAATGAATTTTGGGTGATTAGCCTTCACGATACTAAGTGAAAAATGGCAAAATAATTATCTTCCAATCATTTGAAATGGAATAGAAGAAAGAACTTGAGAATTATTTCCTAATTAGCTGCTGAACCCTATGCAATTATTAACCCTTTTCCTACAAAAATAAGAATTATAATATAATGCGTTTCTGAACCCTCGGATGGCGGACCATGAAGAGACTCAATTCGAATTTAATTCAATAATAATAATTCAGTAATAAAATATAATTATCTTTCATTCCAAATAGAATTATAGTTTATTACGTAAGAAACGCATTATATTTTCTACTTTTTTAGAAAAACAGGCAATCGTTATACGAATATAGCGTTTTTGAAATACCATTTACTAACTGCTATTATTTCATTTCTAACAAACCCATTTATCCAGCGGAAACATCTCGAGTACGTTTATCTTCTACGCGCAAGGAAACTCTGTCGGAAAACTGTCTGAACTAATTCGGAAAAACTGGTCGGATACGGTTGAGGCTGCAAGAAAGCAGCTTTCATGCTACCTCTAACGGAGCCACGGTTCACGAAGACGCTTTATGGAAAAAGTTTTTAATATTCTCTCCTTCGCCGCCCCTCTTCAACCTCTTTTGCACCAGCATTGCCCGTTAGCGAAAAAACGAAGACAGGATATAATGACCAGAGGGCACAGGTGGATATGATTTTCACTGATAGAATCTACATGTACTTTCTTCTTCTTTTCACCTTCAAGCGTGTCGGACGAAGAAAGAGATATCAGGAAAGAAATTTCCTGCGAAGGGAATAGAAAATGTCGACGGTGGAAGAAGAGAAGGGGGTGAAAAAAGCTCGTGAATACCTCCGGAATTATCGTTTCTTTCGTGATATTAAATTCTCTCGAGGATTTTTGCAACCTCTTTCGGACCACTCCTCGATCCCTCTGATTCTTTAACGGATTTATTTATCTTTCTCTTTCGGTCATTCCCTTTGTTTAGATGTTTCGAGTAATTGTTGTTTGAGAAAGCTTCTGTTTGTCCTGATTCTTTTTATCCTCTCCTCAAGCTTGTACATACTTGATTCAATGAGATTTTTCTTATTCCGTTTGCTGCCTTGGAGCAGAGTTTCTTTTAGAAAGAAATTCTTAAATGAAATGTTTTCTACTTGCAACATACCTGTTTTGTTTGGAAAATGTAATTTTTCTCTTAATATGATTTTTTTAATTTAATGAACTTGATCTATTTTTCTATTTTTCATTTCATTAATTTTTCTCTTATTATGATTTTTTAAATTTAATGAACTTGCTCTATTTTTCTATTTTTCATTTCATTAATTTTTCTCTTATTATGATTTTTTTAATTTAATGAACTTGCTCTATTATTTTTCTATTTTTCATTTCATTAATTTTTCTCCTATTATGATTTTTTTAATTTAATGAAATTGCTCTGTTAGTAACATTTTTCATCTCATCAGGACACAAATTGTAATTTTTCTCTTATTATGATTTTTTTAATTTAATGAGCTCGCTCTGTTATTTTTCTATTTTTCACTTCATCAGGACAGAAACATTCCTAGAAAATCTTTTTGCAAAAGTAATGAAGTACAGAATCTCTCGAGGGAGTCGCGTTGTAATTACATTAAAGTTTTAACACAATTATCCACTGTAATTAACTTTATTGGAGCTTATTAAGCGAAAGTACTAATAGCAGTTTCCACTGCACTCTACTTCCCCTGCGCATTATGGAAAATTTATTTCAACTTTGATGGGAATTACAGGATCATGGTGTGGTGGAAACGAGGCTTTAATTGGACAGTGATACAAAAAGATATTGGAATCATTGATTCGTTTGATTTTTAATTGATCTTCTGAAACGAGATCTCGTTAAAACGATGTTAATTAGAATTTTCAAAGCGAATGAGATATATATTAATTAAATTTGATAGAAAATATGGGAATGGTAGAAACCTTAAAGAAGGTCAAGTATTTCTCGAAAATGACAGCCATCAAAATAGAAAGATTTATGGAATGACTTTATGCTCGAGACTATAAATTTGAAAGTACCAGCAAGGTGGACTTATTTCACTTCACTGCATCGTAAAATCTATTTCCAACTGCACAATCACGATCACCTGAGTATTCACGTAATTTTACCCCCGGATGGCGGACCATGGAGAGAGCCACAATTTTAATTCAATTTAACAACACTAATCAAGATTTATCTTTCTTTTCCTTGTATTATTATTATAAATTTGAGACGCCGGTGATCACCGTGACGGTCACCTCGTTAATGAACGTTCTGGGTCGGCGAAGACCCACGCGGCGCGGAACGATGCACCCTCGTCCAGCGCCAGTCGGCTTCGACCGCGTTGCGAAAGCACGTGACTGCATTGGCAAAATTAGCATACGCGAGGAACGCGATCCGCCGGCTGGATCGTCAGAAAACGCGAGTTGACAACGCGACAATGAACCACTCGCGAGCAGGATGTTTCGTTACGTTTAAACGAGCCTTCTATCCGCTCGATCGACGCGATATTCGACGAAATTGCTGAGAATTTTCCGTTTCGACTTGACGGATGCAGAACAGTGAGTAATTTGTGAATCTTTTCGTCTAAACTCGATGGATAGAATGGAGATTCGTTTTAATATTAATTAAGTAGAATTTTAATTTATTTGAAAGTGAAATGTATAAGTGGAAAGTTTAGGGGCTTTCTCCATGGTCCGCAAAAAATTAATGGCAGGGATTGTAATTAATTTTTAAAAAATTAATTTTGAAATATGTATAGTTCCGGTTGCAATTTGCAAATGAAAGTGGGTGAAGGGTGCTGGAAATATTCCATGGTCCGCTGTCCGAGGGCAAAAAATTAATGGCAGGGATTGTAATTAATTTTTAAATACGTATAGTTTCGGTTGGAATTTGCAAATGAAAGTGGGTGAAGGGTGGTGGAAATATTAATAATTCTACTGAACGAGTTCAATGTTACAAAATTACATTGTAGATCTGAAAATATCAAAATGAATTCATTAACTCCCCCTCTGAAGACATAAATTTCCAGGTATCGAATTTTAACATTTTATCATAAATCTTTAAATAGAAGATTGCGTCAAACACTTCATCTTCCGACCTTCAAATTTAGAAATCTACTCTTTATCCTATCAAATATAACTTCATAAATCGAATTAATATGTCATATTCAAAATTAGAATCGAATCAACAATAGATTAGAAACTAAGTAATATTTGGATTTTAATGGAGTATTCAAATTTCTATTGTCAAAATTTATTTCACAGAGGTGGAATTAGCCGAGCCGTGTTTCAAAGTACTCGATTAGGTTTCATTAATTGTCCTGGAGGTACGTCGCGTAGTCTGAGCCGGTAAATTAAAGGTCTTTGCAGTCCTGCGTGCAAAAGCACGACTGTAATCTTGCCAAGTGCGAGCAAGCGTAATAATATTGTAACACTGACTAATTTTAGCGACAATGGAACGGCTTTTTCTCTTTAACATGATTACTCACCGTATTGCAACCCGAGACGTAATTAGAAAATTATGAAATATATTTTAATATAAATTAAAATCTGCATCCCAATGTCAGAGTCTATTAAAAAAAATGTTATTTTACTTGTTTTTTATACAAATATTCGAATTACGAAAGAAAACCTGGGTCAATCGTCGCCCAAACTTACAAAATATGTACAAGAATATTAATCTGAAATTAATGTATAATTTTTAGACAAAAGAAATTAATATGGAATACAAAATTGGAGCTCTCTCCACGGTCCACCGTCAGAGCCAGACAGTTTTTATTTTTTATTTCAGAAAGTAACAATGTCCAGCACTCAATTTCACTTTTAAACAATAAAACGATACCTTCTTTATCTGCATTAATTAAATCACAAGGCTTTTGTTCCTTTGATTTGCTCTCCTCTAAAATTTGAGAATTATGATTTAACACACTCTGGCTCTGGAATCCAGAAATTTAACTTATTAACCGAACACATGGATTATTAAATTAGCAATTAAATTCTCCTTTAAAATCCTAAATTGTATCACAAAGAAAATTACAAAATTTAGAAATTGCTATAAAATTGAAAAAATTGCTATTTTATAACAATCTTATGTACCCAAACACTTATCATATAAATATTCAATTAGAAATAATTCAATAGGAAATTGCTATAAGATTGAAAAATTTCTATTTTATGATAGTTTTATGTACCCAAACACTGATAAACATTATCTCCAAGCTGGAATAAAAGGCAGAAAGCACAACGAGCTTTAGCAACGAATCGGTGCAATACGACCCTTTAGCCGGTCTTTTGAATTCGCGCTCGATCGCCGCCACGACGAGCGTAAAAACAGCGGGCTTTTACGAGACGCGGCGAGCTGAAACGCGAGTGCACTCGAGAGGGGAAACGTTGTCTCTGGGCTGTCCTCTGTTATCCTCCTTTTTTATTTTTTTTTTTTTTTTATTTTCAATGATTTCAAGCTGGACAAACGAATGCTTCCCGCCAGGCTTCAAACCGAGTCTCTCCTTTGAAATAACGTTTCCACAGAGGATCTAAAATTTCGTCGTTGAACGCGTCGAAATTTTCAAGTTCTCCGTGTTACGTTACGATATACGAAGGAATTTCTCGACTGACCTGATAATTTACTCAGCGCCAGTTTCCGGGCTTTAAAGGGCGGAGAAATCCCATAGATTTCCTCTCGAATTTCCTGCCGCGCTTAAGGGTGGAAAGTTTCGCGACGCGAGAAACGGCGACACGCGGGCAAATAATTTCGAGAACAGTCCCCAGCTGGAAAATAATAGTAATAACGATAATAGAGACGGTCGGTTTCGAGTTCACCTGGAACTTTAGCTGAACTTTAAATGCTTCTAGCTGGATAATAGAGGCGTTGGGAAATTTATAAGAGGACGATTTCGTTGAAAGCTTCGATAACGAAACCCGTCTTGGAGTTTCGGAAACTCGTCAAAATACGACACTTGAACCCGTTTCTTCGATTGATTGATGGAACGTTTATTATTGTATCTAGATTGCATAGGGTGGTCCGCGTTGCTTCAAATGCTTTCGCTATTTTTAGCCCTTCTTCGGGAACGTGCGTTTACGGCAACGTCATTTGCCCCGAATGTTTTCTTTCAAATTATTTCATCGAGTTTTGAAGATAATTATACTTTATTTTTATTCCATAGATGGTTTTCGGGGAACATGGATGAAAATTTCGAAGGGTTGGATTTCAAAAAGAAACTTAGAATTTGAAGTTTACGAGTTTAAATTCTCGAAAATTTCCAAATTTTCACAAACTGAACCTTAGAATTTGGAGTTTCCAAGTTTGGAAACTTGCTAATTGCCAAATTTCCACAAATCGAAGCTTGGAATTCGAAGTTTGCGAATTTGGAAGATTGCAAATTTCCAAATTTCCATAAATCGAAACTGGGAATTCGAAGTTTTTGAGTTTGGAAACTCGCAAATTTCCAGGTTTCTTCAAATCGAAGCTTAGAATTCGAAGATTGCGAGTTTAAATGCTCGAAAATTTCCAAATCTCCACAAATCGAAGCTTAACATTTAAACTTTGCACATTCGAAAGCTCGAAAAATTCCAAATTTCCACAAATCGAAGCTTGAAATTCAAAATTTGCGAGTTTGAAATTTCGCAAATTTCCAAGTTTCTTCAAATTGAAGCATAGAATTTGAAATTTGCGAGTATAAATGCTCGAAAATTTCCAATTTCCACAAATCAACGCTTAGAATTCGAAGTTTGCAAATTTGAAAGCTTGCGAATTTCCAAATTTCCCCAAATCCAAGCTTAGAATTCGAAGTTTGCACATTTTAAAACTTCCAAATTTCCAAATTTCTTGATGTGAAAGTTTAGAAATCAACCTTTCGAAGTTAGAAAACTGCCAAATTTCCAAGTTTTCACATTCAAACTTCGATGCTCCAGATTTTTACAAAGAATTAACAAGAACAAGTTTTAAAACGTCGAAAGAATATTCACAGTAAAAAAAGCATTTTCAGCTGTGCCGTTTTAAATAAAGAGATCGTTCGAGCCAAATATTTCGTTGAACGTAGACTACCCTTTCGGGAAAAAGAAAAATCAACCCGTTTCCCGTGGATCGTGCACGAGCAACACGATGGAAACGTGACTAAAGAGTCAATGAAAGCTTCTTGTCGCGACACTTTACAAACGTTTTCCGTGAACTCGCATCGCCCTAGCTCCTCGGGGTTAAAAATACAGAGGATGGTAATTATTCAAAGGCATGCAAGTGGATATTTTGACATGGTCATACGCGAGGAGGACGTCATCGAGCGTTCTATGGAACCCCATGGGCCAGGAATACCCCTGTCGTGTACAGGGTGAATCATTTAAATGGGTTCAATTTATCATTCTTTCAAATTTATACTAATACAGAAAATAGTTTTATAAATAAATTTTCTACATTTTTGTTGAATGTATGAAATCAACTTTAAGAATGTTAAAACAGGAAATATCTTATGATTTATAAGCTCTGGGAATAACTAAGAACTACTTGGACCGTTCATCATTCTGTCAATAGATACAAATTTTGACTAATGATAGAACGAAGATTTTCAAAAATAAGTAATAAATTTTTATCTCGAATAACAATTTTTTGGAATAATTAAAATAATATATAATTAAAAATTCAATCAGTTGTTTGAAAATGGCAAGAAAAATCAAATTTTGTTTGAAATAAAAACATATCAAATTGAAAATTATTCGACTTTTATTCAAAGGGACAATTATTTCTGATTTTTTAATATTTTCATTTCATTAAAAATATGTATCAGAAGATTAACGAAGATTAACATTGTTGCACATACACAATTTTTCTGAAAAATCTGAAATTTTCATAATTTTATAATAGAAACCTTTTCAATATTAAAGCTCAAAAAATTATTTCAGTGCCTTTCTTCTGTTTTAATTGAAGATTTATTTTTGAAATTTTCATAATTCCAAAAATTCAGGAGTATGCAAAAAATAATATTAAAAAAGGTCATAGTATCTCCAATTATTAAAATATGTAATCCACTTTTTAAAGCCACAGAAGTGCAGGAAAATTGTAAATTTTTACAATTCCTAGTGCCGTAAATACCCGAATCCTCTTCCACGATAATAGGACAAAAATAAAACAAAGAACCAGCTTCAAATAAAAAAGCAACCCTTAGGAAGTAGATATCTTCTCTGAATTCGAGACTCGTTAACATAGCTCGTAAATATAGGGTGGGCAAACAGGGCGCGAACTTTTCGCAAAGAGTATCGCAGAGAGGGAGAGAGATCAATCAGGCTGGGCTTACGCGATTTCTTGTTTCCCAGGCTCAAAGGGAAAACAGCCCACAGGCATCTCGACGGCGCGTTCGTTTGCGTCAGGGACGCAATTTCCATTTTTCAAAGGGCCAACACGAGTGCCGACCGATGGAAACTTGACGAAACCAAATATGCACCTCCGGTGTGCGTGGCTGCTTTGATCAACTTCTTCTCTCTTCCGACGAGGAAGACGAGTTTTCCTCTCCTTTTTCCATACCGATCCTCCAGCTTTAATGTACGTCGTCTCTGTTTATGTACCTCTTCCGGGCTAACGCAATTGCGACCTGGCTAAACATTTTCTTCCTCTGGTAATAATTAATATATCGTGGGTACAGAGAGCTGCCCGAGGGCATCGGCAACTTCAGAATATACCGATCGTTTTCTTCTTCCTCGTTCATCAACCTGAGCGACGTTATACTTGCTCGTTTGTAGAGAAATTAATTTTCTTCTCTCTGATTGAACTGTTAACCATCGGAACGAGTTGATTCGTCGTTTCAGCGAGAGATATATGGAAACTAATAATCATGTTACTTAAGAATTCTTGCCCCTGGTGGTATTGTTATGAAGACGATTCATTGTCCTGTCACAGATAATCACGGTGCTCGTTCGAACAATTAATTTTCATTGCTTTAATTAATTACTCAATGGAACGTTTATTAAAATACAATTGAATTGTTCGGATAGGATAACGTGTACAGTTGTTGGGTGAAATATAATATAACGCGTTTCTTCGCCCTCGGACGGCGGACCATGGAGAGAGCCAGAATTATAATTTAATTTTGTACTTTATATTATTTTCTTTTGTTTAGAAATGATATGTCTCATTTTACGTAATATTCTTATATATTTTATTATATAAATTAGGAAAATTGTGCATTATATTATTTAGGAAAAGGGGCAATTATTATATAGGACGTTACTCTAGGTCGTCATTTTTTTTCTATCTCTATATCCTTGGATATCGTCGGAGCTTTGTGAACAGGCACTTTCGCGTAATCCTTACAAATATCACTCCCACAGAGCCTTGACATTTCGCCAACACGGAAATCTTCCACAAATAAATAACTTCTCCGAAAGGACAAGCGACTTTAAAGTCACCGTCTTTATGAAATTTAATATTTAGAACGATATTTCTACACAAACTTCTTCAAATTTTTTAATCTTCACGTTACACTTATAATGAAGGGATAACGAAGGGTGCTGTTCGAAACAAATAAGAGAAAAAGAAAACGATCACAGACGATTTAATAGGATCCAAATAGCCGTCGGTTTCTACGTAGAAAATCCGAATTTATGAACCTCCGCAAAGGATTTAATTTATTTAAATTTCCGAGCTCCAAGAGCCCCCCTTTAATCCTGATTTACCACGTGGCTTTTCTTCTTGCACGCGTATACTCGCCGCGCGGCTTACGCGAGCTGTTATCACACGAATGCTTGTAATGCGTTTTGCGTGGCTGATAATAAGCGATGGATCCGAGTGAGATTGCTTCCATTAGAAATATCACGGAAACCTAACTCCACCCGTCAAGATATTAAAGGCGGTTTTACACTAGCAGTCGCAGAAAAATCAGTTCACATCAAGTTAGACGTTTAAACGCGATCTAATTAAAAATATATTGTTTCCATTTGGTTTAGTCAAATAAAATGAAAATTTATTGACCTTAAAATCCAAAATAAACGCGATTTTTATTAGCTTTCGAACGGCGGACCATGAAGAGGCCCCCGAGATAACGCGGCGGACCATGGAGAGAGCCGCAGTTCTAATTTAATTCCACTAGTACCGCTGTCTAGATTTAACATAATTGCAAATAAATGAAAAAATAATCGAAATGTTATTAGACTCGCGTGTTCTGGACCGAACGTATTAATCACCGGAATGGGACAGGCACAAAGGAAACGGTCCTACGAGTCCATCTAATCGGTTCGCTAATCTCCGTAGCGAGGAACGATCGATCAAAAGCACGTACATCCAGAAGAGAAAAGCAGCCCCGTAGGATCGTGATTTTTCATTTGTTTCGCACCGGTCAGCCTTTCGGCGGTGAGATTAGGCGGTCCGAAACTTTATTCGTATCAGTCGGTTAAGTAATTGGAAGGGAGCCCACGGGCCACGGTGATTTATCACTGGTTCCTTGACGCAACGAAAGACGAGGAAGGGTTAGAGGGCAGAGATTGTTGTACGAGCTGACCAATGATCGATCGTTTCGATAGGTACACCGAGGCAGACCGTCTGTTACCGTAGCACCTTGATTAAACGATCCCCGTGAGAAAAACGTCGCGACAGTTTGATGAGCTTCGACTCGACTGTTCTTCGCCTTCTGTTGAATCATTCTTCAAGTTGGTACAGTCGTTAGGAAAGAAGAAAGATTAATTTACTAATTGATAAATTAGTCGCTAGACTTTCGGAAATATCAGAAAGAAGAGAGTTGAATATTTAAAATATTCTTTGATGAAAATTCTGATTATTTGAATGGGAACTTTGAATCTTCACGAGTGCAACTCTTCAAGTAGCCGTTCGTCTGCTTTCAGGTCAAAACGACATCAAAAAGCTACGCAGAGAGAACGAGCAGCTGCGTAGGGAGATATGGAGCCTCAGGGACGAGTACGACAAACTCGAGGAGATCCTGAAGAGGCAGAAGAGCCGCACAGAAAGCGAGGAATACGAGGTATCCATTGATGAATTTGTTGGGGAAGTAGCGATCGATGCTTCGAGTTCGTAGATTCTCCCTTGGGGGATGCTGCGTTGATTTATTGAAATGAACCGTGTTTTGAAAGCGGGTCTCTAAGTTGCCGATAGAAAAATTCAACAATAAATAGATCGTCCGGAGTCGATCGATTTTTAACTTTCCAAATTAACGTTCCAGGATCGCTCCGAAGAGGATGACGAACTGCAATCCGACTACTCGTTCGAGGAGGACGAGAAAGCCGAAGAGGAGGACACCGGAGAAACCTGCAAGGATCTCACTAAATCCGAGCAGCTAGAGAACGCTGAAAATCAGAAGATCTCGTCCGAAAAGATGACCAGCAGTCTGCACAGGCTGCACGTGGACTTCGACGACTTGTCCGTAGTCGACGAAGAGGAGGAATTGAAGAGGGACAGGGAGAAGAAGGACCAGTCCTCTGAAGACGTCCGACAATTAAAGGAAGAGAAAGGTCCTCTGTCTATCCTAAAATCCAGGCAACTGCACGAAAATATACCTTTCTACCCTGGAACCTATCAGCCACCTACCGACTTGACCAGTCCTACCTACTACACCGAGTGTCCCTTCAAGTTCCCAAGCACCCTCAATCTCATGGTGCCTTCCGATGCACCAGGGATGCTGGGTGATCAGAATATGGATCAGATCAACGATCAGATACTGCACGCGCCTCCTCTAGGCTGGCAGACTAACATTCTGATGCCTCAGAATCAGATCCCAAATTTTGGGACCCAAAATGTGGACGATGCTTTAGGTATGCAGGGTTTTGGAGGGAATTATCAGGACACAGGGTTCCTTAATTACCCTAGTTTCTTTCAAAAGAGGAATACAGGTCTGAACCAACCTGGCAGCGCGTTCAATCACCCAGTCTTTGGGAATTCGCAAGCAGTTTCTGACAAAATGGTCACTGAGAATGGCTGGGGTGTCGAGGACTCGAAGGATCAAGGATCGGATGAATCAAAGAAGCAGGACGCTGAAGAGAAGGCTTCGGAAAAGCCGAAGCACTTCTTCGCGCCGTTGCCTTCCAAGATCAAGAAGCACACCGAAGAATCATCACCGACTACTAGTAACTTTGGAACGGGGAACAGTTCCAGCAGTGGCAAGACTGGGTCTACCGTGATTTCCAAGAACCAGTTCGCTCAGAAAGGCTCGGCTGACATTTACGTGAAGGGCGCAGTGCCGTGCGAGGAGGATTTGCTGAAGAATAGGACTGAACAGAGGACATATTTGAGTACAGACAACCTGGTGATCAACGAAGATAAATCCACAACAGGGAATCAGTTGACGAAGTCGATGTCCTGTCAGGATCTCTCCTCTGAATCCCAGATCGCCTCTATCAGCGAAGGTAGACAGCCACTGATGACCCAAAGTGACAACACTTTGGACAACATATCAGACTCGAAACCGTACAAGTCCCACCTGACAGTGACGTTAAAGACCCCACGCGCGCAGCAAGCGGTCAGCCCTGACACCCCAGAGATCCCTCAACTACCTTCCATAGAGTCCCGACTGTTCAAGAACCCTTTCCTACGCAATTTCGAGCCGAGCCGCAGCTACGTGGACCAGAACAACGTGACCAGACCCCTGTCCGTCCAAGTGAACGACGACAGCCTCTGTTATTATTCACCCCGACCGGACGTCTCCACTTTCAAGAGAGGCATCCACTCGGGGGACAGGTACAGACAGGTGCAAACCGATCCGAATCGCCTGTTGATACCCTCCAATCAATTAATCAACGAGAAACTGACGTCACCGAGCAACAAACATCAAATTCAAGTGACATCCTTCGAGAGACCGAGTCCACGGACTCTGGTAGGTTCGTCCAGTCCCTACGACTATGCGACCCTGCGCAGGTTGAACCCTTCTTACCTCCAGAAGCAGAATCCTTATCAGAACATGAACTTCCTGCCCAGAGGTGGGTTTTATCCCCAACGGGGGATGATGTATTACGACACCCTGACGCGCAAGGTGCCAGCGCAGACCCAGACCTCCATAGACGGAGACTCTCACCACGAAGACGAGCACGCGTTGTTCCGCGAAGAGAGTGCGCCTAG